>NC_048600.1:78477180-78757180 GCF_003668045.3 Cricetulus griseus | reverse complement strand
CTGCTAGCCCATCAGCTAGAATGTGCTAACCACATGATTGAGGGAACCGACAAACAAGGACCAGGCTCTGTGTCCTGAGCTCATTATGTCACCAGGCTTTGCTGAGTCAGTCCCTCATACTCAGCTTCCAGGGTGGCAGCAGCTAAAGCTGTTTTCCTGTCTTTGCTCTTGAAACAGAATGAAGTGACAATTTAGTTGAGTTCTAATCAGTGTAATACAGTCTTATGAACCCTGGACTTCTGCTCTCCTAGTTGCCCTTAAAAACCAGCGGTATAGTGAAAATGAGTTTTAATGCTTTCTCTTTCCATCTCCTTGATTTCCTCTCTTACAGTCACTTCCCCTTCAACCACTCTTGCTGTGTTTTTAGTAGCTGGCTTCTTGGTGTTTCCTCTTTTGCTTAAAGTTCCCTTTCTCACAAGTTGGTGACTTTGACCCTTGACCCAAAGGATTCCCTTGTTAACTATGTCTGTTATTAGCTGTGCTGACTTGGGTCCTACACCTCACCTGTTGGATTCTTTACTGGTCCAAACAACTGAGTGACACTAATCGTCCCACCAGGTATTTTCCAAGTATTGCATTTTTGCCATTCCCTAAAGCAGCAGTTCTCAACCTGTGGATCATGAGTCCTTTGGGGGTCACATATCAGCTATCCTACATATCAGATACTTACATCATGATTCATAACAGTAGCAAAATGAGAGTTATGAAGTAGTGATGAGATAATTTTATAGTTGGGGGTCACCACAGCATGAGGAACTCTATTAAAGGGTTGCAGCGTTTGGAAGGTTGAGAAGCACTGCACTTATGGCAGCTTTGAACGTTCAGAGTCCACATACAGAAACAGTACTCAATGGATGAAGAACCTACTGGGGACACTTTGTACCATTTATTTACTCATTGGTTTACTCATTGATTTGCTTGCTTATTTATTTATTTGGTTTTTCAAGACAGGGTTTCTCTGTGTAACAGCCCTGGCTGTCCTGGAACTCAATTTGTGGACCAGGCTGGCCTCAAACACACAGAGATCCACCTGCTTCTGCATCCTGAGTGCTGAAATTAAAGGCGTGCTCTACCACCATCTAGCATCACTTTGTACCTTCTAAACTATAGTCCCTGTATTATTTTCCTGGTTTCGAGATAAAAATACCTGATGGAGGCAAGTTAAGAAAAGAAGTGTTTGACTCTCAGCTTCATTAGGTCAAGGAAGTTACAGCAGCAGGAGCTTGCTCAAGGCAGCTGGCCACCATGCAAAGAATCCATAGCAAAGAACAAAGAATGTTTGCACTCCTCGGGTTCCCTTCTTTATATACAGCCCAGGACCCCAGGCCAGGGAGTAGTACTACTGTGGTTTAGAATATATCATCCCATCTTAGTTAACCTGATCAAGATTAGACATCCAGAGGATGACCCAATCTTAAATAAGCTCTTGCAGGGCAGATGTACCTGGAAGCATGTCAACTAGATAGTTCTAGAAACTGTCAAGCTGACAACAGCATTCACCATCACAGTGCCCTCAGAGGTTATAATAAGAAATGAATGCAGTTGATGTTCAGAATTGTTAGGAAAATTTTTCCCAAGCCTTAGCTTATGTGTTTGACATTGGCTCTTTGATTTCCTGTCCTTGATAATAAGCAGAACGTCCTCCCATGCTGTCTTCCTCCTCCAACCCTCCCTTCATCTCTGCTAGTGAACCACTAGACTACATTCCTCAATTGTTCCATGGTAAGATGCTCCTTAATTTGTAGTTGATGCTTACATTTCCAGCGGTGTTGTCTGCCACACTGACATACCCCTGGGATATGTGGGCAGGGGAGTGATAGTTTCTCCTATAAGCTCTGTGGATGTAGCTAGAGACGCACACCTGTATGAGGAGGAAGGGATACAGAAGCCTTTTGTTTCTTCATCCTATCCTCATTTATTGCTGCAGGGTTTAATGAGGCTACATCAAAAGGACAGTGTTAACTTCTCCCTAGATATTTGTGTCAATTATCCATTGTTATAGAACAGTGACTCCAAGATTTAGAAGCATCCCACATCAACAGGCTTCTCATACTTCTGCAGGTCACAGAACAGAGATTTTTTCCATCCAGGTATCTCTGACTGAGGTTGCCCATGATTTGGAAAATGGGGGATCCACTTTAAATCTCACATTATGGCTCCCTGGGTCCCTTTCCCTTACAATATGGGTGAGAAATTACTGTTTATAGCACTTTGGGAACTCAAGCAAGCTGGTACTAGGAATGCTTTGACTGGGTCTCATACCCTCTTGGTTCTGCCTTCTGCTCTCCATGTTGAGTCATCCATTCTGTCATGAAGGGCATGCTCTCTTGTCCTTCAGGCTGCTACCTGCCAGTAGAATTCTGAGACTGCCATCTAAGTGTCTCTCTTCTGTTCTCCCCCTCTCTGTTCCCTTCAGTTGCTCACTATCTCCCCACTGGCCAGTTCTAAATAAACAAGAGAGTAGTGATGTGGAGAAAACATGGAACAAAGCCATGAACAGGAGAGCAAGGAAGTACAAAGTCTATGAATGTGACAGATATCTTAACAGGTGAGGGAAATAGGCTTGGGAGGAGGTACTTCGTATAAAACAACTTTTGAGAAAGGGTGAGAGAAAGCACTTCAGAGGCTGAGTGTGCTGTGGGATAACAAATTGGGCGACAAAGGCTTGGTGGCTTTTGTAACTCTGAGCACATTGGCATCTAATTGAGGGAGGGCTGAGCACTAAGCCTGGAATGGCTGATAGACTGTGACCATGAGTCGATGGATGCTCTTCTAAGAAATCTGCCTCCCTAAAGGAAGAGGAACAGCTTCCACTTGCTGGCCTCAAGTTGTAAGTGACCAATGCATATGCAATGGGGGAGCTTTCCTTAAGAAAAACGTGATGTGAATTTTAAAATGCATGAGAAAAGAAAGCCCAACAAATTACAAAGTTTTAAAAAGCGGAGGAACATCCCAGAACTAATCATACAGCACACTCGATGAACACAGTGCCAGGGTGGTTAAGGAGAAAATTCCCCAGAGTGCTTATAGATATGAAATTGGTTCATTCATCTCTATCCAAGGCCACAATTTTGTTAAAAGTTTCCCAGTTAATATAATAACAAAGATAACTTAGTTTCCCCCAGCACAGGTAATGAAAATTGTATTGATTCTTATAGAAGCATTTCTTCTATCTTCATATTTTTTTTTTTTTTTTTGGTTTTGTTACATAAAGCTGTAGCCTCGCCATTCCTCAGGATTCCAAACAATACTCCAAAGTTATTTTGTACCTTTTGAGTCATAAAGTTTTAACACAGTGTATCAAATGTTCTCTCACAGATACAAACATAAATATGCTTTCAGCCGATGGATCTATTTATCTAAATTGTCTTGTAGGCCTTTGTGCGGAGATGCCAGGATGGTACGCACAGGGGCATCAGGGGTATTCCCAGAAGTCTCATTCCTAGATGGGAGTAATGAAGGACAGCTGTAGTCCTGTACTGGGAGACACTATTTCAGTCAACAACAAGCCAACTGCATCATGGTGGTCCCATGAGATTATACTCGAGTTGGATAATTTCCATCACCTAGTGACACTGTAGCCACATCATAGGGTATTGCAATGTACACATGTGTGTGGTTTTCCTAGTGTAAACAAACCTACTGGGCTGTTTGCCACATAAAAATACACAGAAAATTGAGTACAGTTCATAGTATCTGGTAATAGTAAAACTCGACTTTGTTACTGGTTTATATGTATACTACACATAGTTCTAACTTTTAGACTGTACTCTGATCATAAAAAAGTTCACTGTAAAACTGTCTATAACCCCAGCTTCCCGCATCTCATGCCTACTGCTGTGTCTTGACCACATCCCTTCTCTTATGTTTGGTTCAATCTCTTATGTTTGGTTCATCATGGCCCTAGGAGCACTAGGCTAAATCATAAGACATCCATAGAGCTGAGCTATGTAATTGGCCACACCATATGGGTGAGTGCAGATCTGCTTTATCAATTTCAAAATGGCACAGAGCCTAATAATGTTATCTCTTGGAATGTTTCTGTCTTTATGTATGTGACACATAGCGTAAAAAGGGAAGGTGACTCTGAACCGCGCAAGTGTATCTTACCAAATCCCAAGGACTGCATCCTCAGCCATCTACTGTCTCCCTCATTTCATTTCTGTAATACCTGATCCGAGGAGAGGCATTGCAGGGGAAATGGGAGTGGAGAAAGGTCTTGACCAGATATGGTTGACCACTCTTATCTTTGTAAAATCTGCAAAATACATATATGTAGGGACATATGGGAAGGAGGAGTCTTCCTGGGCCTCACATGGGGCTGGTGGAAATAAGGGACAATGGAGCTTTGCAGTGTTCAGGCTTACGGGACACCTGCTGCTTGGTAGCCAAGTGGAAATGAACTAACAGATCCTATAAAGGCACAGATGCTCTTTGGGGCCATTCTCGAAATCAGTGAGAGTGAAGGATGGAATTCGACTAACCTCTTCTCTTTTTCTATCTTGATTTTCTGAGACAGGACCTCTAGGATGGTCTGGGATTCACATCCTCTGAGTTCAATTCTCCTAAGTGTGGAGCTCCAGGAGTGTGCCAGTCTGCCTGCATCTGCATTTCAGATACTTGGTTTTGCACGATTTTGGACAAGCACGGTGGAATTGCCGTCATCTTCTGAGGCAGGAGAATAAAGCAGACAGTGAAGCTGTGGACCTTACACAGAGCTACGAAGTTAGCATAGGGAAACTACTTAACAAAGAGGATGGCTGGAGACACTTGAGTGCTGATGGAGGGCAGGGCATCGAGAAGGTAGTGGTGTTACTTGGTGCATTGTGGGAGCTGGGATCAGGCACTCACTGCTTTGTCTTCATCAAAGGGAGTCCGTAAGTACTGAACACCTGGCTTCTGACCCTAGCTGTCTCACGGAGGCTTTCCTTCATCAGCCCCACCTTCCCAGTGGTCATGTGTCACAGCAGAAAAATCCTAGACCCAGGTTTTATTTTATGGACTGTTAGTGTGGAGGCTCTGAGCTCACAATCTGGTATCAAAGCAGGCTGACTGTCCCCCACTTCCATGCTTTCTAACTGGTTCTTGGTCTGTGTGTTTTAAATAATATATCTCTGGTTATTGCTACCGAGTATTAATCATTTAGTAATAATTGAAAAAACGCTTTTATTTTTTAATTTCGTGTGTGAGAGGCAGGGCCAGAGCCAGAGAGATGGAGGCAGAGACAGAGAAACAGAGACAGCGAGACAGAAGAGACATCGGAATCCCTTTGGAGCTGGGTTCCCCTGGAGCTGGAGGTTGTGAGCGGCTTCTTGTTGCTCCTGGGAATTGAACTCAGGTCCTCTGCAGAAGTACTATGCACTTTTAACCTCTGAGTCATCTTTGCGGCCCCATAATTTTAAATTCTATCTTATTCTTAAAATCATTGAAGGCAACTGTACTTGTGTTTTCATTTACAAACAAGTTTTGAATCTGCAGTCCACTTCTTTGTTTCCTTGACTTGTTCTCTCAGAGTTTTTATTTCTTCCTTGTATCCTTTGTTTGCTTTGTAGATAGGATCAACCTTGTTTTCACTGGCCCTGGCATCCACTTCTAATTCATCAGCAGGAAGGCAGGAATTCCAAGAAGCTTCTCTAGAAACGTTTACACAGGATCTTGCTGAGGCAGTGAGGACTCCTGGTGCTACTTTGATTGAATTTCTTTGTTTGATATTTACTCGGTCTGTAGGACACACTTACAGAATAGATCCAGGCCTTAACTGCATGTACACAAACAAACAAATTAAAAGCTCATAGCTGCAGTTTTGAAAAGGGATCTTTTTCTCTTTACCCAAAGACAGCGTGGTGATGAGAAATTGTCTTTGATGCCTCCTGCCCCCTGTCTTCCCGCTCCCCCATTTTCTTTTTCACTTAGGATTTTCAGATCCATGGAAGGTTTTGTATCTAGCACTTTGCTCTGTTGGGAAGGAGACACATTCCTAGACAGAGTCTCCTTGCCTGGGCAGTTGGGTCACAGAGGTCCACAGAGGCCCTACAGCTAGTTAGGGGCCCTGTAGTTCCCTCTGCTAGAGACAGATTAGCTGTGTACCAGGCCTCCTGAGAATGCCCCTTATTTTATGGCCTGCTCAGCTGCACATGTAAAATGATCTGCTTTAGATATTTTGTTACTGGGAGGTTCCTGGTGTGATTATTGAAGCTGAGTATCAACCATGCTTCTCTTGCCCAGTTCCCAGCCCTATACTGTGTTCTGAATGGCCTTTCTTTTCTCTTGTTGACTGGAAAATGCTATGGCCTGCATTTACCATATTCTCCAATTGTTCACCCTGTCTAAATGGAGCCTGCTTCCTTCACACTTACTCCTTTGAAACTTTGGACCTTCTATTCTATTATGGACCAGTGCCTGTTACCTGTCACCTGTCACCCTGAGAACTCCTTTCCCTACTCAGTAGGGTGAATCTACCAAGTTCCCCAAGCACACTTTCTGGTATTTTGATTATTTCTGTATCTTATTCATCATTTCATTAGTTTTGCGATTATCAAACACTTCTAAGTCCATTCACACCTGGAAATGTCTTCATTTCACTCCCCAACTTGATTAATGGTTACCATGGTTACAAAGCACAGAATGAAAAGGAATCATGTGGACTTGTGGTTGTGGCTCCAGCATCTGGGGAATTTGGTAGTCATCACTCTGGTCTTACTGAAAAGTGCTGCTCACTAACACTCTGTGACTTCTCAGGCCCATTATGGAATGGAGGTCTCTGGTCAAGTTACTACTTGAATCTGGAGAGCCTAGAAAACCTAGGAGTGACAAACAAGACCTTCTTGCCTAGACTGGGTACTGTGAGAATCTGAAGCTGGAAGCAACTCATCAGTGCAAATTTGCCTGAACCATGCTGGAGGTTGCCTGTGGACTATCAGAAAGTGAAAATTTCCAGATAGCAGGTCCAATCATGAATTCTCTGTCTAGGAAGCCTACCAGGTCCTCAGCGAAGAACAAAGAGGAATCTGATGACAGAGGACTGGCAGGAGAAAGGTAAAAGCTGACTTTAAATGGCCAGAGTTCTCCCCATAATGGACTTCTTTGTACAGGCAATGACTCAGCAGCATCTTGTGATACCAAGGAAAAGTACCCCTGCCCAGCTCACTCTCCTTGCTGTCACATGGGAGGGGAGAACAGAGTCCTATACAACCCTCATGACAATCACATCTCAGGAACATTGGCCTTCAGAAAGGGTGGACTTAATCGTAAGATCACAGGAAGCTTCCATGGCGGCACATAGGGTACAACACAGGCAGGGATCCACCAATGAAAATGTATCAGAGTCCCAGGAGCTCCAGGCACAGACTCTGATTAAGGAGAATTCTTAGGCCTAAAGACAACAGGAAAGACAGAAACAAGATCCTAGAAGGAACTGAAGCCTCGGGCACCCACATCTATTATTACATTTAACAGTTTAACCCTTTACACAAAACCTCACATTGAAGGTCTTTTTTAAAATTTCAGTTGGTATTACTTGATACATTCTGCTAAACTTTTGCCTAAAATTTATGAGGTATACTACAGGAAATAACCTCTCATGCTCATGCAGGAAACCCTATTTAAACTCTGGGAGTCTCACACACAAGCCATGAAGGTAGTGGTGAGGGAAACTTGTTGGGAAGAAGAAGGGGATAAGTGGAACAAAGATGGAATTAAGAAAACATTATAGGGAGAAAGACTACAACTCATTGAACACATTGTATACAACTGTTGAATAATAATAATAAATTCATGGGGCATATTAGAAGTCAGACAAACTAACAGAACAAAGAAAGAAAACTTCATAAATGGACTGAAGCTAGAAAGCAAGTGTCAGGAGCACGCCTCAAAGGACATGTCATTGGACCAGACAAACCCTATTAGATAGCTGAGTTAGACACTCAGCCAAAACTATTGCCAGTGTGCAAGAACAAAGAGGCGATGACTCAAAGCAGAATGACAGGAATGACAACTGCACTTAGTAGGGTCCTTTGCAGAGTAGATGTGGCCAGGAAAAGAATCCATGAACCTGAAGGCATGTCAGTAGCAACTCCCTAAAGCAAAATACAAAGAAAAAAATCTAAAAATATATGGGACAGTTGTGAAGATGTAAAATACAAACAAGTAGAGTTCTATAAGAAAAGGGGACAGAGTAGGAAAAAACATGTAATTTGAAATAGTCATGGTTGAAAGTTTCACAGAATGAACAGGAGATGGACTGCTGTACAGTCTCGGGGTTTAGAGAATATCAACTCACAAAATACCTGAAAATGTGACCCCCTTCCCCAAGACATATCCTCATACAAGTGCAGAGAGCTGGAGACTAAGAGAAAGATCTGCAGAGTGGAAGGAGGGGTGGAAGTGCCCCGCACTGTATACTGTGAGGAGAGAATGGAGTGAGACAGTTACCATGTCAAGTGGAAACTGACCCGCCAACCTTGGGTCTACTCCTCAAACTGAGCATCCCTTTAAAGTCAAGGAGAAGTAAAGGCTTTCTTCAGCAAACAAGAGTGCAATCTATGGAACTTCCCTATGGGGATGTTAACAGGTCCCAGTGGCAGAAGACAGGTGCTGGTGAGAGCTGTGGTGATGTGGAGAGGTACAGTGTCAGAGGCAATGAAATTAAAATCACACTCCGACCTCTTGAACTTTAAAAGGACCTGAGATGACTTCATTTGAAGCAATGGCAGCAAACACATTAGGCACTGATGCTATGCAGACAACATACCATGGGGGCATTGAGGGTCATTGAAAATGCCTTTCCCCCCTCTCACATTAAGGGTCTCTTTTTCTTTAAGCCACACCACACCACACACACACACACACACACACACACACACACACAAAAAAAAAACCTGCTAAGTCCATTTAGTTTTGTTTGTGTGTTATGATTTCAGAGCTTCCCCCTTCATACTGGATAAATATTTGGGGGCTCCTCCCTGGGGAGGAATAATTCTCTTTCTTCCAGCAGTTGATAGTTGCCTAAACTTTTCTGTTCAGGGGTGGAACTCTGTGAGATCTCTCTCTTCCATGTAAGTCTATATTTTTTCTATTAAAAGAAATACAACCAATGTACTAAAGAGAAGATATAATTGGATCATACAATATGTTGATTAGACCCCGAGAAGGCAGAAGGGGAAAGAAACTCATACAAACTGCAATATTAATCAAAATACTCCCATAAACATGAACATTTCAATCTAACAATAGAAAGAGATTGAGACTGGCGAAGTAGATTACCATAAAGATGGAGTTTACATTACAAAGACTTTACAAAGATTCAGGTAGATTAAAAGTAAAGGGAGGGAGACAGATACAACATGAACACTCATGGAAAGAAAGCTCAAATCTCTATGCTCATTTAGAACTAAAGGAACTCTAGAAACACTGCCAAACTCAGAAAGCAATAGTATATATTGACTGGGAATTTTTTTTCCCCAGGAGTCATAATGACCTTTAACTTAACAGTAGAACATCAAATATGCAAAGCAAAGATGGACAACACTGAACAGACAAAAGTGGGGATACCAGCACTCTTTTTGACAGATGCAGGAGATGGGACAAGGATATGGTTGACTGTGCTGTCCATTAAGTTGATATACTGTACATTTACTGAGAACTCATCCAACCACATCACAGTACAAATTCTTCTAAAAGATACAGGGAATGTTCACAAAGGAAGATCAAATTCTGGGCCATAAAACATGGTCCAGTAAATGTAAAGAAACAGTTGTATCAGTGGGAGTTGATGGCTAGGATCAGAATTTTCTAGAACATGAGGGGAAGAAATAAATACTCATATGGTATTAAATTATAATTGGAGACATTAGCATAAATTCATGTTTACTACACTGGAAACCTAATGTTTATATATAGGGCTACTTATACAAATGTGTATATAAGGGTATTTCTTTACTGTTTATGTTTATGTTATGTACTGTTTGTGGCTCTGCCAGTCCAGAAAGCCTGGAAGCAGCATTGCCCAAGTGGCAATGAACACAACTGGCCCTCAGTTCTTTGTTTCTAATATCATCCCATAAAAGGTGCAGGGCTTCTTAAAGAAATGGACAGTTTGGGTAACTTCATGGAGACTATTTTGTCATGGTAACAAGTGAGGAAATGCCCCAAACTAAAAACATAATCAAAGATAAAACAGTCCCAGTTTGCTTTCTGGTGTGTGATAAAACCATGATCAAAAACAATGTAGGGGAAATGGTGCAATGGGTCTGTTATATCTTACAGGTTTCAGTTCATTACCAAGAGAAGCCAAGGGCAGGAGCTGAAGCAGAGACCATAGAGAAAATAAAGCTACTTATAGGCTCACTTGCTTTCCATGGTTGTCTCAGTCTGCTTTCCTATCAACCCAGGACCACCTGCCCAGGGGTGCCATTATCCACAGTGGGCAGGGTTATCCCACATCAATTATTAATAAAGAAAATGCTTCACAGATATGTCCACAGGCCATCTGATTGTGGCAGTCCCTCAATTGTGGCTCCCTCTTTTCACATGACTCCAGCATAATAACTAACACACAGCGATGGAGTTATGTGCCAGGCCCACAGGAGATGACTGAAACTGGCTATATAGCCAAAGTAATATTGGACTGATTATAAAGTATAAAATAATATCCACCAATCATACTCATGGGAAGAAATAATTCATCAAAGAGAAAAGGCAAATCTTCTGCACAGTAGGAGCACAAATAATTTATACCAATCCTCTACTATCATGGAGGTGAAAAATCTTCACCCTTGCACAGGGGCAAAAAGTGTAATTTTATAGTGTAAATATGACAAATATCACTTAGCCAGGTGGTCAAGGGTCAACATCAATAGTGATGGATCATGTTGACAGGCCTAACCTTAGGTGGGATGTAATGAGAATGGTGGTTCTCTGTCTGTTATTCCCTCCCCAGGCCCAGAGCCTTATCCCAATCATGAGAAAACTAGACACGGAAATAGGGTCACTCTACAAGACATCTGAACAGCTCTCCCCAGAACTATCAAGAATACTGCAAACAAGGGCAGCCTTGGAGCCCTAGGGGACATGACAGCTCAGTGTGATGCCATACCATGGGGGATTCCGGGAACATAAAAGTGACTTAGGGTATAAACTAAGGGAAAAATACATATGCAGCAGTAGGTCTTCAGTAACTTAACAAATGTGCCCTATTAGTGCAAGAAGTTAAGACAGCAATGATATAAAAAGCTGAATGTTGAAGTTATGGTGGCTATCTCTACTGTCTTTTTAATCATTCTGCAAGTCTATAAATATTCTAAAATCCATGAAGTACATATTTAAATTCTACCTGCAGACTCAGAAGGCAATGCTGCCCAATAACCAGTGGTCTTCATGGGAATTAGATTGCTGTTCCTTTGTGGGAGATGTGATCTTTTTCTCCCTCTCTTCTGAAAGCTTTCAGACTTTATTTATTTTGTTAAATCCATGCTGTTCTTCAGTTTCAGGACATTTTTTTTTAAATATGTGGTTTCCTTTCATTTATCTTGATGATCAATCATCACATGATAGCCTTTTTCCAGCTCAGTTTCTTTCATTATATATTTGAAAGTTTCCCCCTTGCTGATAGACTCCTTGTTACTTCTCTCAGCAAGATGAGCTAACTGGCTAGAGCAGTTCCTACCTGCATTCCTCATTCTGTACACCCTCCTACCTGACCTCTAGTTTCTCTTTTAGACATCCCATGGGATCTTATTTGTGTAATCTTACTTTTCATTTCCAAGACTTTGATGTTCTGAGCATTTGCTTGTCAGCATCCTAGTTTAAATCAATACACTTTCCCTCAAAATGTATTGGGAATTAGGCAATATCGATTTTGTCTCTTCTTTGTTGAATTAGTTCTTTGGGTGTCATTTCTGTTTATTTATGAGACATCTGACTTTTTTCTATGTTACTAGTCTTCATTGCATAGTTTTTGATTGTCCTACATGTGAGGTTGAACGTTCAGGCTGGTGACTGCTTGGGGTCCTTGTTAGATTCCTGTCCACAAGGTCTTAGACTTCTGAGAAGGAAAGCATGGTTTCTCACAAGACGGAGTGGAAGGGGGCTGACTTCTGTAACATGAAGGTCATCCAGGCACAGAATCAGATGTCCACGGTGTAAACTCTCTCAGGGAAGTTTGTTTATCGAGGGAAAAGGTTGCTTACTGTAGGTTTCCTACTATCAAGTGAGAGTGTGAAGGTGGGTTTAAATGACTCCACAAGACCCAAGATAAATGGTTGACAGGTATTTATTAGGAAAACAATTACACAATTAATAGTAAATAACTGCTTCTGTCTTCCTGTCCCTGAAGTTGTAGTCTTTGCTCTTTCAGAGTTCCGACTATCGCCCAAGAGAGTGAGCCAATCCATTCTCTTCCTTAAGACCTGAAGCCACGCCCCTACGATGCGCCACCACCGAAAGTCCACTGCTGAAACAAGATACCACTACAGGAGTGGGCAAGAGGAATTCATGGGTAAGTCTTCAAGGTCTTCCCTGCTGCTCTGTCAGGCCTCTCTCTGGACATCAATACCTGCTACCAGCACCCTGAGAGCTCCAAGGGATTCCTTTAGAAGGTAAGTTTTTCATCACCCTGGACTCCCTCCGACCTAAATGTTCAGCCCCCTTGTTATACTCGTGCCTACTTCTGAAGTTCAGAAGCCTGCTGGTTGACTCTCCTCAATGACTGCAATTTCCTTACCAGGTCTATCTATGAATTCCTTTTCTTGTACAATTTGTACTGTCACCCTGAACTCTGGGAATAAAGAGGAAGAAAAAGTGTGTGAACTTGAAAAATTGAGTTCAAGGCAACTCAAAGCTTCAAGTCATCTCAAAAAAGTCTTTGTAAATAAGAAATAAGAAATCACAAAATATAACCCACAGTAATTAAAGCATCTTTATTTTCTAATTTATGAATAGATGTGAGGCCCCATTTTATACTCTTTTTATTCTGTTATTTTAGACACCCGAAGGGGTCCCTCTAAGTCATTATGCCAGCACACATGTGGAGGCCAGACCAGGGCACTTCTTGAAGTTAGAGGCCAGTGTTTGTGTTTAGGAGGAAGCGCCACGCAGTTTAGATCCTGGCTTTCACGTTGATTGTTAAACATTCAACAAGTACTGAGTTTCTCTAAGCCCCAATTCTCTGACTTTAAATCAATCTTCTAAGGCTGGTGAGATGGCTCATTGAATAAAATACTTACCATGAAGCCTGTTAATCCCTGGGAGTTTAATCCCTGGGAATCATTTGGTAGAAGTAGATAACCAACTGGAAAAAGGAAGTTGTCCTCTGACCTCTATATGTATTCTCTCTCTCTCTCTCTTTCTTTCTTTCTCACACATACACACACTATTAAGATCATAAAATGCAAATGATGCTATCAGTTTTTTACTACTTCAATAAAGATACATGAAATAATCAACTTATAAGGAAAGTGGGCTTATTTTGCTCAGGATTTTAGGCCTTTCATTCATGGGTGGTTGGCCCCATTGCATTTGGGTCTGGGGTAAGACAGTGCTTCATAGAAGGTGAGTATGAAAAATCCCTCTCTCCTCATGGCTGGAACATGAAAAAGAGAAAGGAAGAGGCTGGGTACAGATAGTTCCTCAAGGTCGCATCTCTAATGAGAGAAACTTCCCACTAAGCTCCACCTCCTGAAGATCCTACTATTTCCCAATAGCACCCCAGGCTGGAGAGCAGTCTTGTACAACTGTGCCTTTCAGAACATTATAAAACACAGTTAATAAAACAAAGGCAAATGCTTCCTAGAGCTGTGAAGGGGTCAGAGTGGGATCACACACAGTCACAGCACCCACAATGCAAGGCAGGGCTGACCCCAGGCTAGGAAGCTCATCACTGTAGTTGTCACAATTGTGATGAGGTTCTAACGAACATCTATGCTCCATAAATATTGGATTGTATAGTAAATGATAATCTAATTTGGTCTTCATTTCCCTTTTGACATTGTAAGTGATAGAAGCGTTGCAAGGAAAAGAAGAAGGTCGTGGAGTTTGCTGGGAAGAAAGACTAAGTAAGGGGCAGAGAGTTCATGTGAGCACCCACCCTCGGGGTGCATTCTATTTACTTGTTCTGATTAGAGGAAGCTTGTTCCCCTTTTATTGTAAACTGTATTTCCGAAGAACAACAAGAAATCATTTGACTCCAGCACAATGGTTCTCCATCTGTGGTTGCCATCCCTTTGAGGGTTGCATATAGGATATCCTGTAATCAGATATTTTCATTGTAATTCATAACAGTGGCAAGATTATAGTTACGAAGCAGCAAGGAAACAATTTCATGGTGTGTGTGGGGGGGTCACCACAATGTAAGAAACAGTGTTAAAGGGTCCCAGCATAAGGAAGGTTGAGAACCACTGTTCACCGAGCTTAGATTTGGGTTTGGATTGGACTGGATAAAGCAGACATGAAGGGCTTCAGAGTGGGGGGGGGGTACAACTGTCAGGAGGCTTTTAGTTTTCCAACATGGGAACTCAATAACAGTATGAATACACAAAGAGCCTTCCGAGTCCCGAAAACAAAAACTCCAAATGGGAATTAAAAAGAGAGCTGCGGGGCAGGCTTAAACAAAATAATCCCACAGAAGGGGAGAAGAGGCAAGTGCAGCCAGTGGGATCTCAGGAAAGGACACGGTTAACCTCAACACCAAACCCAGAGGTGAATTCTGTTGTTATGTTTCAGGGGTGGTGGGGAAAGGACCCTAGATTCCCTGTGCCTGGGCTTTTATTAATTTTATGTGCTTTGTCTGTCGAGTGTGTGCTTTTCCCATTTGTTTGACCAGCTCAGGCGGGAAATGAGTATACTCCTTCTGGCATACATTTCCCCATTTACCAGGGTCAGTGTTTACATTAATAACGCAGCACCCTATATGAGGTGCTCATTCTGTTAACCTCCCACAGCTGCTAATTAGCGGGTCACTTGCAGGTTAGAGGTGCGCTGGTGTTGCGCTTCTCGGCTGGCCGTTGTGTTATTATAACAACTGTAAATGCTGTATGCAGCAGCCATACGGTTGTGCTCAGGAGCCCGCTTGTATAATTACCAGCATTAACCAGAGATGGAGCCTGCCAGCTGACATTCAAGGGGCAATAATAACTTAATTTTCCCACAGCAAATTGGCTCCCTAACAGGGAATATAGTTCTCCACTGGACTTGGGGCTGACTTGAGAATTCCAGCAAGCAGATTTCAGATCGTCAGTGAACACACAACAAAGCCTCTTCCTGCCCTGACTTCTCTACCAAGAGATGGCCTGACTTCATACTGCACCACAAGTCTTTATTCCCAAAGGAAAAAGACTACGTACATGTGTGCAGAGACACACGAATATTATGTACATTCCAAAGAATACATATTGATTCCAAAAACATTTGAATATACATGTTCATATAGATGTGAACTTCAATATTTTTCAAATGAATATTAGTCATAATAGTGATCTTTGGATTTATGAAACAGCATGCTGCTATGTAGCCCTGCCTGGGCTATTACTTACTACATAACCCAGGGTAACCTCAAACACCCAGGAGTCCTCCTGCCTCAGCCTCCTGAGTACCAGCATTATAGCTATGCACCACTGTACCTGTTTTAGTACTTAATGCATCAAGAATGGTCATTTCCCACTTAGAGCCTCAGTTCAGGAAATTCTGCCTTGTCCCAGTGTTTGGATTCCATCAACCTGAGGCCCTTCACAGACTCCATCAACCACAGGCTCCTCACAAACTCCATCAACCACAGGCTCTTCACAGACTCCATCAACCACAGGCTCTTCACAAACTCCATCAACCTGAGACTCTTCACAGACTCCATTAACCAGAGGATGCTCACAGACTCTATCAACCTGAGGCTCTTCACAGACTCCCTCAACCACAGGCTCTTCACAGACTCCCTCAACCACAGGCTCTTCACAAACTCCATCAACCTGAGGCTCTTCACAGACTCCACCAACCAGAGGTCCTTCAGACTCTTAAACCACAGGCCCTTCTCAGACTCTATCAACTTGAGGCTCCTCACAGACTCCTCACTGTGCCCTGATCATGCTTGGGTAGGGCTCAAGTCTTTCCTATGGCCAACATCTTCCTCCTTCCATTTTCAGTTCACCATGGCTCTCCCCTTTGGACACCAGATAAGATGATCCTCCTCTATGGCTGTGTCTTTTCAGACTCAGAATTATTGTGACAGTGTTTATCACAAGTCTCTTGTTTTATACAGTGTAGTTTATGATCAGACTTATTTCTTGGAGTTGACTGGGGGAATGTGTCCGTCTTGGTAACACATATAGTGTCTGTCACCCAGCAGGAACTAAAAGAAATTGCTAAAGTGAGATCAGTGCAGACAATGGAAGAGGTAAACGACTATAATTATTCTACTTTGTAAATTTACCTAGAACTTAGTTCTTGACAGCCAAGACAGGAGCTTTATATAAAAGATTTATGATTTTTTAATACATAAAAAGAAAGCTTGCTTTTAATGTGCAGTGTGCAGATCTCACTATGCAAATGTTAGATAATAGTTTCTGTATAGTTTATATCTGATGTTTATATATACTTTTATTAAAATGCACTTTTATAATTACTTTTGTTCTTATTTCTGTCTATTCTCTTTAGGTGTTATTTGTTGTTTAAATGAGATGCAAACTTTTCATGACCTAGGAAGAGGTGGCATCCTTTAAAATGGCCAGTGTAAGACATAAAACACTATGGACTCAGTTTTGTGTTAAGATTATCTAGTGGGAGCTAGAAAGAAGGCTCCATAGTTCATAGTGCTTGCTACCTTTCCTGAAGATTCAAGTTTGGTTTACAGCAGCCACATCTGGGAGCTCACAACTTTCTATAACTCTAGCTCCTGGGAATCCAATGTCCTTTTCTGGCCTCTGAGAGTACCTGAATACACATGGCATACACACACACACACACACACACACACACACACACACACACACACACACACTAAAAAAGTCATCTAGTGGTTAATACTTATGAGCACAAGGTCCAGAAAGATAGTCATAGGCAATGCTATTAAGGTCATATACACATGATAGGCTACTTTTTTCTTTTTCTTTTAAGAACCTTGACTTTGTGAAATGCTTGCTGTATATTACTGCGTTGTGTTTGAGAAGAAATATTACTATTCATATTCATTGATATTCTTTCAAGTTTTACTATGAAGAAACATTTCTAAAGTCTCTTCTACCTTATCATGGCTGTAGGCGTAGGGAAATGCTGGTTTGCAGGTTTAATGGGTGTGGTGGTTGGAATGATGTATCTCTCACATTTGGGGGACATTTGAATGCCTGGTTCCCAGCTCGTGGTGCTGTTTGAGGAGACTTAGGAAGTGTAGACTTGTTGGAAGGAGTGAAATACTGGGGGTGGGGTGGGTTTTGAGGTTTCAAAAGTCATGCACCATTCCCAGCTCAACCTCTCTCCACTTTCTGCTTTTGTGGTTCAAGATGTGAGCTCTCAGCATTTCCTGCTATAACATGGGTCTTTTAAAATATGATTTCATCCATTTTGAAAATGAAGAAAATTAGGCTTAAATTAGACAGTTGCCCATGCTCCAGTGTTCCTATAGCCCTGGTTATGATTGCCAATCAAATGGTGTCCACTGGTCACTAAATGTCTGCTTGTGTTCTGGTGAGACAATTCTTCATTGTTTGTTCTTGAAGTTCATTTTACACATAATAATGCCATGAACAAAACCTGTATTTTGGGTAGCATATGTAATTAGTAATGCAGCCACATCTCCTCCAGTTCAATTGGATTTCCACCTTCAGTCTTTGTGGCAGGTAGCCACTCTCGGCTCCTATCAGCTCCTTCTGTAGTTCTGGTCCCCCAGGGTGAGAGATACTATGGGAGATTGCATCTTCCCTCCTTACCCTGGGCACAGGGACAAGACACAACTGATGTGGGAACATGAAGGACCACCTCTTTACCTGGAATGGGACCCATCTGTGACATGTCTTGAGTTCTGGGGCTGACTGTGGGCTCATGCAGCAGTCAGTCTTAGCTGAGATAAGTCCTTGATGACTTTCCCCTGATTTTTCTCCTCCTCTTAGGACCCATTTCCAAGATCATGTCTTTAGTACACCACTTTATTTTTTTTCCGGATTTTTTTTAGTTTGAATTAGAAACCAGATTGTTTTACATGACAATCCCAGTTCTCTTCTCCCAACTAAAACCCTACCTATCACATATCCTTTCTGCTTCCCCTGGATGGTGAGGCCTTCCATAGGGTGTCATCAGAGTCTATTGTATCCTTTGGAATAGGGCCTAAGCCCACGCCCATGTGTCTTGGCTCAAGGAGTCTATGTGGAATGGGCTCCCAAAGTCCATACCTCTGCTAGGGATAAGTTCTGAACTACCACAGCAGGTCCCGTGAGGACTCCTCACTGAAACCCATGTTCCTGGGGTCTGGATCAGTCCCATGTTGGTATCCCAGCTATCAGTCAGGGGAGCAAGAGTTCCCCCATGTTCAGGTCAGCTGTTTCTGTGGGTTTCACCAGCCTGGTCTTGACCTCTTTACTCTTCACCTGTCCTTCTCTGCATCTGGATTCCAGTTCAGTGCAGTGATTAGTTGTGGGTGTCTGCTTCTACTTCCACCAGCTGCTGGATGCGGGCTATAGGGTAGCATATAAGTCAGTCATCAATCTCATTATCAGGGTAGGGCATTTAAGGTAGCCTCTCCTCTATTACTTAGACTGTTAGCTGGTGTCATCTTTGTAGATCTCCAGACATTTCCCTAGTGCCTGATTACTCTGTAAATCTAAAATGTCTCCCTCTATTATGGCATCTCCATTCTTGTTATCTTCTATTCTTTGCCTGGCTCAACCTTTCTGCTCCCTCATGTCCTCTGCATCCCTCCTCTTCTCCCCTTTTCATTCTCCTAGCTCTGTCTCCCCTCTTCTCGTGATCCCAATTTGCCCAGGGGATCTTGACCCTTTCCCCTTCTCCAGGGGCCATGTATGCCTCTCTTAGGGTCCTCCTTGTTTACTAGCTTCTCTGGCAGTGTGGATTGTAGGCTGGTAATCCTTTACTCTATGTCTAAAATCTGCATATGAGTGAGTACATACCATGTTTGTCTTTTTGTGATTGGGTTGCCTCGCTCAAAATGGTTTCTTCGACTTCCATCTGTTTTCCTGCAAATTTCAAGATTCCATTGTTTTTTTTTTTTTTTCTGCTGAGTACTCCATTGTGTAAATGTACCACATTTTTTCTATCCATTCTTCGGTTGAGGGGCATCTAGGCTGCTTCCAGTTTCTGGCTATTACAAATAGTTCTGCTATGAACATCGTTGAACAGATGTCCTTGTTCTATAAATGTGCTTCTTTTGGGTATATGCCTAAGAGTGGAATTGCTGGATCTTATGATAGCCTGATTCCCATTTTCTTGAGGAGTCACCATACTGATTTCCAAAGTGGCTGTACAAGTTGGCACTCCCACCAGCATTGGAGAAGTGTTCCCCTTTCTCCACATCCTCTCCAGCATAAACTGTCATTGGTGTTTTTGATTCTGGCCATTCTGACAAGAGTAAGATGTTATCTCAGAGTTGTTTTGATTTGCATTTCCCTGATGGCTAAGGATGTTGAGCACTTTCTCAAGTGTCTTTCAGCCATTTAGATTCCTCTATTGAGAATTGTCACTTCTCAGCTTGACCTATGTTGGGAAAGCACTGGATCCATGGCCATGTCAACAACACACACACACACACACACACACACACACACACACACACACACACACACACACACACACAGTTATTTAATTTGATTTTCAAGACTGGGGCTCACTATGCTGCTTAGCCTGGCACTGGAATCATGATGCTCTTACCTCCACCTTCTGAGTGCTTTACTATACTTTCATCCCTCAAAGCTATCAGGAAGGTAGACACTGGGAGCTAAGTACACAGTACCGAGATGTTGGTGCTGTGGTGCCCTACCCAGCACAGCTTGGGTGCTGGAAACTTGACTACAGGGTAGCAAGCAAATAAGAAAGGACAGACACAAAGCACACATGCAGAAAGGCTGGGATTAGTAGGACCTGTAGACACTGATGGAGGGCAGCTACTATGCAATGATCCTGAACCTCAGCACATTAACTATGTGCAGTAAGAGGGGGGAAGGTGTTAGTTAGTCTCCGTAAGAGGTCTGTCTGTGGGTGAGCTGGCTCAGTTTTAAACAACTGGGAGGAGGAGGCTGCACTTGCTGGGTTTTGCATACGCTGGTCAGTCATTCCTTGATGCTCACACTTATTCTACACTGTCAACATTTGCTGACCAGCAGGAGGTTTTGTCACTTCTGAGCTTGACCTATGTTGGGAAAGCACTGGATCCATGGCCATGTCAACAAAACATATTCACTTGGTGCTTCATCTGCTCTTTGTACATTCACTTAGGGATTTCTCCACTCCCCAAATGGTGGAATGATGGCAAACCAGCATGTTTGTCTAAGAAGCTTTCGATGTGCCGTGTTTGGTCATTTTTATTCTGGCAATACCTCCACTCTGGACATTTAACAATAAAGTCCAAAGGGTTGTCACTAAATGTAGAACCTGAAGAAAGGCTGAATCTGCTTCTAAAAGCCAGTGACTTCTAGGAGACTGTTCAGTGGTTGTCACAAGCCATCTATTCTTTCATCTTCCACCTTAGTCTTGGAGTGTGGTCACTCACAGGGGTTAGTGCAACATATTTGTATGACTGTGGACATTGCTTTGTTTCAATGGGGGTTTAAAATAAGATAGGTGCTTTTTTTTTTTTTTTTTTTTTTTGAGAATCCAGTCAGGGGACAGTTGGCCTCCTTTGAATCATTAGTGACCACCAATGTTTCTCCTGAAAGAAGGTAGGAGGCTTCTGAACTCTTATGTTAGTAATATGAGTCTTTTTAGGGAAAAAAAAAACATAGAGGATGAGGCTGTGATAGTAAGTAATAATGGTTGTTACTGTAGGGCATGGTGAGAGAAGCCTAGGAAACTGATGGTTTTAACATGGGTGAGTCAGTGGTCTCTGCCTGTATGTGATATGAAAATGGAAAAGAGAGATATGAGGTAAAATTCTAGGCTCACATGTGTCTGACTAGTATCACATAGATGAAGTCTACATGTACTCTGCAAACAATTCAAATTTACTGGATTATTATAGGCTTCTAAACTGATTTAGGAGACGTGAAAAAAAGACTTACTTGCCCACTGCTTCCCCATGCTTCTGAGATTCCACAGCCCTCCCACACTGCTGTGTTCAAGCCCATCAGAGGCTGCTATCTGGCTCCTCTACCAATTCACCCAGGAGAATCTGTGAGAGGCCGATTCCCTGTCCGAATTCCAGAACTGCTGGATCAGAGGATTTGGGAAAGGACCTGCAAATATCTATTTCCCCAAAGGCAATTCCTGGAGTCCTTTTTACAACAAGCCGGTATACTGGACCTTTGGAAAAGCGATACACTGATTCCTTCTGTAGCAATATACTGTGGAGTGGAAGACTCAGTAGTGGGAATGAAGGACAGGAGTAATAGGAGCAAATTACTACTCTCACTACTGGAAATGATGCTCTCAAATCTTGCCCAGAAACTCCAGGACCTCCCCCATGCTCTGTGATAGCCTCTCTTTCCATCCAAATTTCAAGTTTGGTTCCTATTAGCTTAAACTTCTTATTATAAGGAAAATATTTCTAAGCCGACTCTGCCACCACTCCTGGATGGTCACACTGTCATGAGGGGATGCAGACCTTATTGCAGACTTTAAACTCAAGTCACAGACATTCTGACAGGGCACGCGGAGAGCAACAGAGGCTGTGGTCTTGGCTCAGTAACTTTAAAGCCAAATCCTAGAAATAGCCTTCCATTGACAAAAGAGACTTTTGTATACCCAAAACAATCAGGTATGGATTGAGAGCACAACAGTAAATCTTTTTCTCCCAGTTTCTATGAGACCAAAGATTCCTCTCATTTTTGTCTGCACTGATGGTAACTGAGTGTGTTAAGTATTCAGACCTACTCTTTGCATGCAGTAGAAACAGCATAGGGAATTCCCTTCCTAGTCACTGAGTCCATGAACACACTCTGAAGCTGCTTCAAGAGCATAACTATTCTGGGAATAGACGTGTTCACCATCCTTCATTAGGAGAATGATGCGTCCAAATCAACAGTGTACTGTGCAGTCAAATCTCTAACTTTAAATCTGTAGAGGAACCCACTGAAACATGCAGAGTGATCAGGGCTGCTGTTTACACTCAGCTCCCATCTCAACACCATCAGAATATGCAAGTTTCTCCCAGCTACATGGGCTTTGGAGTTACGGAGTCCTGGGTGTCAAGCCTTGACCTGTCATTTATGATATTTGTGCTACTTTTGGAGCCTTCCTTCTCATCTATGTGTGTGTATATGTGTGTATTGGAGTATACATACAAGAATATATTCAAATACATATGTACTTGTATCATAGAGGTGCTGTAAACAATATGTAGAAGTCTAGAGACATCTCTAATACTTGTCCTCTGTAGAATTGCTGTGTTTATTTTTCTCAGTGAACAAATGGTGTGACTTCAACTCTAAAGACAGATTAAAACCTCACACTTCAGTGTGAGCCCCAAGTATTAGCTAAACAGCGATGCTGTTTTCCTTTGCCATTTTGTTTATGATTACACTGGTCATTCCCAAAAATCATGGGCTTGTATTATTTGTATATTTAATCAATTAGTATGAACCCACGTGTGTACACATATACATGTGAGCATATGTGTGAGTAGGTGTTACATGGAAACCTGTGGTACTTGACTTTTTCTGGGTGAGTTACTTATCTATTCCTCACTGGGAATTGAACCTAGGGCCTTGTAAATGTTTAGGTAAGTGCTCTACCACTGAGCTATATACCAGCTCTTTCTTCAAAAAATATTTCAGTTTGGGACAAGTTCTAGCTAAGTTGCCTAAGCTAGACTTGAACTCCCTCTGCAGCCTACATAAACCTTGAACTAGGCCATTTTTTTTAAAAAATAGCATTTGTATTTTAAGGATTTTAGACACTATATCTTTCCTACTTATAAAAAGAGAGTCAGTACTCAAAAGGCTCAAAAATACATTGAGTGACTTCTTTTTCCATGCATTATATTGATGTTTAGGATTTAACAGCTGAATAAACGGTTCTGCGCCCATTGGGGGCAAAACTAAACACGTTGCTGCTTAAATAGAGAACTGAATTTCTAAGTGTGTCTTCTAGGAGACTGAAACATTAACAAGTCTCTGTGGTGGGGCTTTAAACCTAATCACTCCGAGCCTTCTTCCTATGCATCCATTCAGCTGACAACTATTTATCAAGAAACAACTCTGCCCTCAAAGTTAAAAGGATTAAATATCACAGAGAGGAGCTGAGTTTGAGGTGGAGTCGCTGCCCCTCACCCTCATGAAATTTTACTTTATTGCTGGGGAGATAAACCACTTCCTGGACCGAGGGGCCATGGTGGTGTTCACCCTGCCGGCCCATATGTAGTCACTGTGCTATGAAGGTGCCTAATGTCTGTCTGGAACAATGACCATTTCAGACTGGGCCAACATGAAGGTGTGCCAGGCCAGGCCCCGAGAAGGGCAGAGTCCTGAGAGAGGAGCCTGGAAAAGTGAGTAGCAGACAATCGTAAATAACCCTTATGATTTTGACAGTGCCACTGGGGGCCTGGCACTTTGCTTTACAGATGTTATTATATTTAATGGGCATACCATATAGGTATTATTATAACCTGACATTAGCACATCAAGGATCTCCCTTACATTCCAGCAGGGGCAAGGAAGCCTAGAAAACAGAAGCATTCCCAGCAGGCAGTCTCTCTGAGCAGCAGAAAACTGTCCGAAGCAAAATGCAGATCCTGAGGCTGAAGTGTCAATTTTAGTTCTAACAATCGCATATGGACTTCATTAGGCAGTTAAACGGTACCTATTTTCGCATCCCGCCAGCTGGAGGGGTTTGCAGTAGGAAACGTGAGAAGGGAATGGGCCTAGGAATCTCAGGTTCCCCAGGGCCTTCTGGAATTCATACAGATGAAGCGAGATAAGGTCAGCCCGAACCCCCTTCTCTTCTTCCTGTACCCCTACGCACAGTTACCTCGCAAATGAATGGGACCAGAGCACCTGTGTCTGTCCAGAGGCAGAGAGCGGTTTGGGCTGCTGTTTTTGCACGGCTTTGTGCCTCGGAGGCTGAGTTCCTTCAGGGATGGCAGGCAGGAGCAGAAAGAACTCATTCAACATCGGCTCTCTGTGGGAAACGTGCATCTCTTTGACATGAGGGTTCTTTATTTTATGCTTCCTGTTACATCTTTAGCGCAGCTTTGTGCTGCCTTTTCCCATAGGTTAAGTATAATAACGGGTAACCTAATCCTGAAGGTAACAGAATAATCTTAGAGGACACAAGGCTCTATTTAATTCTTGCCAAATGACAGAATATACCCAGACTTTGAACAGGCCCCTGCAGAACTCCAATACATTTTTGTGTCTTGTGAAACTTGGAGCCAGAATCTTCTCCTGCTATTCTTTTCCCCCACTCCCAGGCAGGATCTGATTTCACATCAATTGGTCCATAAGAGGATAATGGTATCGCAATTCAGGACAGGCAACCATGGAGAATTGTTTTATATGCTTCTGATACTCAAGAAGTTTCAGTGGCCAGAGCTGGGTCTCAGTTTTCAAGGAGAGTCAATTCCAGGGCAGGAGATGGCACAATTCAGTAGAAAAAAAAAAAAGCAAGTACAGGCTTTGGAATCAGGTGAGCAGGGATCACAGACGGCTCCCTCTCTCATTCTATGAGCTTAGCCAGTGTCATAATTAGAAAAATGATGATAAAGGCACACCCAACTGGTAGAAAAATTTCAGAAACAGAGTGATGTCTAGAATTTTATTCATAGTAAGGAGATGCTTTCACACTTTGCATCAAGATCAGATCATTTGAAAATGGTGTTGCCCAGTTAATCCCCCTGCTTAGGCGTGTATGGCAGTCTGTCACACAGCCACAGTCAGCATGGTGGAGTACAAAGATTTCGTTGTATTAGGAGATCTGTACTTTCTACCTGGACTCCATTTATATAATACTTAAATATTTTCTATATTTACTTATAAGAAAAAACTTGCTATGGACCAAATCTGTTTCGGTGGAATTCCCCTTGTTTTGGATGCTGAGGGTTGTCTAAATAAAAACCACACTCTGTGCCTAAAGGGAATCACAAACTAACAGGGAACAGGTATTGCAAGGGATGTGATCGATGAGTGGGTTGTCATGGGTCAACAGAGGAGACAGGAGGCACAGCTCTCTGTGATGTGGCATCTGAGAACACCTCAGAGGAGCTAAGTCTTGAGCTGAGGCATGAGTTTGATTCACTGTTCCAAAGGAAGAGCATCAATGCCAAAAATTCTAGGCAAAAGGACTTGTTAGGCCAATCACACAAACTGCCCCTCAATGGTGGTTGGACATAGAAGAGGAGAAAGTTACAGACTGTATTGGAGAGAGTCACTTGATCTAGGTCCTGAAGGTCAATGGAGTTGGCCATAACCTTAAATACCATTTTTTATTTTTTTAATTTCATTTTATTTATGATAGGGTGTTACTGTGCCTCCTTCATGTGAACTCACTATAAAGGATAGGCTGGCCTCTCATGTACTGGAATTCAGGGTGTATTAGATAAATACGTCATGATCTTGTGTATCATTATGGAATCAGAAAATCTTTCTGTATGCAACTGGGATAGAGTAAGGAGATTATTTAGTGGGTAAAGTGCTATACAAACCAGACAGCCTGAGTGTGATCCATGGAACCTATGATGCAAGAATAAAATTGACCTCAGAAAGTTATCCTTTGACATTCACACACATGAACACTCTCTCTCTCTCTCTCTCTCTCTCTCTCTCTCTCTCTTACACACACACACACACACAAAATAAATAAATAAATAAATAAATAAATAAATAAAAAGAAAAGGGCTTGCTGGATTAGCAGAGGTATTTAGTAATCTCAGGCCCATATTGTGGAAGGAGAGAAAGACTCTCACAAGTTGCCCTCTGACCTCCATACAAGGCTTGTGGCTGTGCATGTCCCTACTCCTTTCCACACACTAAACAAATAAATAAATGTAATAAAATGTTAAGAATTGAGTAATTAGATTTGCACCTTACAAAACTCCTTTGGCCGTTTCCAAGAACACCTCTCAGGTGAATGTTTCTTTTACTTGTCTTGAATGGTGTGCACAGTGTTCTTGAGTTATTGTATTTTATCCTATGTATATGAGTATTTTGCCTACATGTATGAATGTGTGTCATGTGCCTGCTTGGTGCCCTTAAGGGTTGGAAGACGCATTACTTTCCCTGGAACTGGAGTTACAGGTGGTTGGGAACTGCCATGTGGGTGCTGGGAACTGAACCCAGGTCTATTATAAGAGCAACAGTGCTCTTATTTGCTGAACCATCTCTCTAGTTATGAATTTTTCACCCATTTTGGAAGTCTGTCATTTTCTTTCTAAATATTGCCTCCACCTTATTTTTTCTCTACTCTTTTGCTATGCCTTTCAAACATGCCATTTTTTTTTTTTGGTCTTTTCTAAATTTTGAAGATTCAAGACTGAAGGCATCATGAAGAACAACTGAATCAGGGCAATGCGTGGCAGGATCGGAGTCTGCAGAAGCTGTGAGTAGCCACTTCTTGAAGCTGTGAAGGCAAAGTTTAGGAATGGGAATCCCAGCATCTGGGAGATGTCAGGGCCATGAGTCATTAGCTAAGGAAAGCTAAGGCATGGAGCTGGTCTGAGAGACAGGCTATGTGTGCCGGAAAGCTAAGGCATGGAGCTGGTCTGAGAGACAGGCTATGTGTGCCGGAAAGCTAAGGCATGGAGCTGGTCTGAGAGACAGGCTATGTGTGCCGCATATGACAGATCTGAACAAGGGTAGAGCTGCCAAAGCCATATGGAATCCAATTTCATTTGTAATTTTTCCTGATGAGTTTGATCCTTTCTTTGTCATTCCTTGCTGTGTCCTGCTTCTTCCTGTTTGAAAACAGGAATGGTTATTCTATGCTATTGTTTGTTGTGAACATGTAACTTTTATACTATTATTATAGGAAGTCACAGTTTAGGGGTTGTTACGATTGTCAGATGAGGCTTGCTCTTTGGGCTTTAAACTATATTGGAACTGTTACAGTCTGTGATGACAGGGTGGAAGGTTATGACTTAAAAGTGATGTGTTTGAGGTTCAGGTTGTTACAGGGTGGAGTTGTAAAGGCTAATGATGGTTGTCAACTTGAAAAGATCTGCAATCATCTTTAAGATAAGCAGCTGGCTACACTTGGGATGGATTATCTTGATTGATAATTGATAACACAAAGTAAGCAGTACCATTCCTCGAGCTTGGACTTTGGACCAGAAAAGAAGAAGAAAGCTGGATGAGCAAGAACATTCACTGTCTTCTTCCCACTGCAATCAGTATGGCCATCTGCTTCAAGTCTCAACACCTTTACTTTCCCACCAAGATGGAGATGGACTGTACCCTTGTGCTGTGAACCAAAATCAATGCCTCCTTTTGCTATTGTCAGGGCATTTCATTAGTGATAGGAGTGGTATCTAAAATTTGGTAGTCAACACTGGAAGAGAAAAATAATAATCTTAACAAGCTAGGAACCCAGTGAGCCACAATTTAACAGCTTGCCTGCATGTTAGGCCTACTAGTTCAACAGTGGCTTGAATGTTAGGAGAATAATCACCCAAGTTTTCACTTGAATTTGAGCCCTCCCATCCCCTTCTATGAGATGAAACCCATACCTGATACTGTCAATGAGGCCAAGAACCTGAGGCTTGATAGGTCATGGGGCCTAGGGGAAACCTACAATTATTAATCTGCTAAATGAACTCAGCAATGGAACAACTCCCAATATCATACTGCTATACCCGCAGTTCTATATATCACTCAACTCCCATCAGAGAAGTTCTTACAGTAAATGGTAATTAACACAGAAACTTGCAATGGGCAGTGGGTAAGAGACTTTGGAATGCTCAGCCCTAAATGGGATGTCTTGTATCACATCTCTCTCCTCAAGATTCAGAGCTCCATTTGGAAGAGGGGGAAGGACTTGAAGAGCCATAGATAGTAGATGACCTCAAGGAAGCAACATTTTTCAGATACAGCTGGGTAGATGCACATATGAACTCACACAGACTGTGACAGCACATAAAAGACCTTCATAAACTCCCAGCTGACAAAATTCCCACCACAGAGGAAGGGAAGAGAACACAGGGTCCCACCCATAATCAAAAAACTATATATGCAACTGATAGCTGCTGGGAGAAGGAAAATCAGCTTCTTCACTGGAGTGACACTGGGTATATCAACCACATTCTAGGATGCATATCCAGGAGTAGTCAGCCTATGCAAACTGGATTCCATGGCTTTTGTTTGTTTGCTTTTTTGTTTTTTGTTTTTTGAGACACGTTTTTTTTTTTAATACAATTTAGAAACCAGCTTGTTTTATTTGTCAATCCCAGTTCCCTCTCCTCCCCTTCCTCCCCTGCCCCCCACTGACCCCTGATCCTATCCCCTTTCTGTGCCCCAGGGAAGGTGAGGTCTTCCATGAGGAATCTTCAACTCTGTCACATCATTTGGAGCAGGGCCTACACCCTCTCCCAAGTGTCTAGGCTGAGAGAGTATGCCTCTATGTGGAATGGTCTCCCAAATTCCATTCGTATGCTAGGGATAAATACTGATCTACCACCAGAGGCCCCATAGACTGTCCAGTCCTCCTAACTGACACCCACTTCAGGCGGTCTGGTTTGGTCCTATGCTGGTTTCCCAGCTGTCAGTCTGGGGTCGATGAGCTCCATCTTGTTCAGGTCAACTGTTTCTGTGGGTTTCTCCAGCCTAGTCTTGACCCCTTTGCTCATCACTCCTCCCTCTCTGCAACTAGATTCCAGAGGTTCAGTACAGTGTTTAAGCTGTGGATCTCTGCTTCTGCTTCCATCAGCTACTGGATGAAGGCTCTAGGATGGCATATAAGGCAGTCATCAATCTCATTGTAGGGGAAGGGCATTTAAGGTAGCCTCTCCACTATTGTTTAGATTGTTAGTTGGTGTCATCCTTGTAGATCTCTGGACATTTCCCTAGTGCCAGACTTCTCTTTAGACCTATAATGGCTCCCTCTATTGTGGTACCTCTTTTCTTGCTCTCCTATATTTTCACCCCGACTCAATCTTTCTGTTCCCTCATGTCCTCCTCTCCCCTTCTCTTTTCCACTTCTCTTTCTCTTAATTTCTTCTCTCAATTTGCTCAAAAGATCTTGTCCGTTTCCCCTTCTCTGGGGGACCATGTATGTCTCTCTTAGGGCCTTCCTTGCTTCCTAGCTTCTCTAGTGGTGTGGATTGTAGGCTGGAAATCTTTTGCTCTATGTCTAATATCCATACATGAGTGATTACATACCATGTTTTTCCTTTTGTGACTGAATTAA
Organism: Cricetulus griseus; assembly: GCF_003668045.3. NCBI lineage: Eukaryota > Metazoa > Chordata > Mammalia > Rodentia > Cricetidae > Cricetulus > Cricetulus griseus. The sequence continues at coordinate 78,727,708 of NC_048600.1, read as the reverse complement.
CCCACTCAAGATGGTTTCTTCTAATTCCATCCATTTGTCTGCAAATTTCAAGATTCCATTGTTTTTTCCTCAGTAGTACTCCATTGTGTAAATGTACCACATTTTCTTTATCTATTCTTCAGTAGGCATCTAGATTGCTTCAAGGTTCTGGCTATTACAAATAATGCTACTATGAGCATAGTTGGACAAATGTCTTTGTTGTATGAGTGTGCATCCTTTGGCTATGTGCCTAAGAGTAGAATTGCTGGGTCTTGAGGTAGACTGATTCCCATTTTCCTAAGGAAACACAATATTGACTTAAAAATTTGACTGTATGAGTTTGCATTCCCACCAGCAGCGGAGGAGTGTTCCCCTTTCTCTACATCCTCTCCAGCATAAACTGTCACTGATCAGGGGTATTTTTCATTCTAGCCATTCTGACAGGAGCAAGATGGTATCTCAGAGTTGTTTTGATTTGTATTTCCCTGATTACTAAGGATGATGAGCACTTTCTTAAGAGTTCTCTATTTAGTCCTGTACCCCACTTTTTAATTGGATTATTCGGTGTCTTGGTGACTAGCTTCTTGAGTTCTTTGTATATTTTGGAAATCAGCCCTCTGTCAGATGTGGGGTTGGTGAATATCTTTTCCCATTCTGTGGGCTGTCATTTTATCTTGTTGACTGTATCCTTTGCCTTACAGAAGCCTCTCAGTTTCAGGAGGTCTCATTTATTAATTGTCGATGTCAGTGTCTGTGCTACTGGTGTTATGTTCAGGAAGTGGTCTCCTGCACCAATTCTTTTAAGGGTACCTCACACTTTGTCTTCTAAGATGTTCATGTGGCTGGATTTATGTTGAAGTCTTTGATCCATTTGGACTTCAGTTTTGTGCATGGTGTGATAGATACAGATCTATCTGCAGTCTTCTACTCGCCAGCATCCAGTTATGCCAGAACCATTTGTTGAAGATGCTTTCTTTTTCCCATTGTATAATTTTAGCTTTCTTTGCCAAAAATCAGGTATTCATAGATGTGTGTGTTAATATCTAGATCTTCAATTTGATTCCATTGATCTACCTGTCTATTTTTGTGCCAATATCAAGCTGTTTTCATGGCTATAACTCTATAATGGAGCTTGAAGTCAGGGATGGTGATGCCCCTGGAAGTTCCTTTATTGTACAGGGTTGTTTTGGCTATCCAGGTCTTTTGTTTTTCCATATAAAGTTGAGTATTATTCTTTCAAGGTCTGTGAAGAATTGTGCTGAGATTTTGATGGGGATTGCATTGAATCTGTAGATTGCTTTTGGCAAGATTGCATTTTTACTATATTGATCCTGCCTATCCAAGGGCATGGGAGAAATTTCCATTTTCTGGTATCTTCTTTAATTTCTTTCTTTAAAGACTCAAATTTCTTGTGATACGGGTCTTTCATTTGTTTGGTTTGTGTTACCCTAAGATATTTTATATTGTATGTGGGTATTGTAAAGGGCGATGTTTCTCTGATTTCTTTCTCAACCCATTTAGAGTCTGTATATAGTAGAGATAATGATTTTTTAAAGTTAATCTTATATTCTGCCTTTTTGCTGAAGGTGTTTATCAGTTGTAGGAGTTCCCTGGTAGAGTTTTTCTGTATCACTTATATAAACTATCATATCATCTGTGAATAGTGAAATTTTCACTTCTTCCTTTCCAATTTTTATCCCCTTGATCTCCTTTTGTTGTCTTATTACTCTAGCTAGAACTTCAAGTACAATATTGAAGAGACATGGAGAGAGTGGACAGCCTTGTCTTGTTCCTGATTTTAGAGGAATCACGTTGAATTTCTCTCCATTGGATTTGATGTTGACTGTTGGTTTGCTGTATATTACTTTTATTATGTTTAGGCATTATCCTGTTATCCCTGATCTCTTCAAGACCTTTATCATGAAGGGGTGTTGGATTTTGTCAAAGGCTTTTTCAGCATCTAGTGAGATGATCATGTGGTTTTTCTTTTTCAGTTTGTTTATATGGTGGATTACATTAATGGCCTTTCATATGTTTAACCATCCCTGCATCCCTGGCATGAAGCCTACTTGATCATGGTGGATGATTTCTCTGATGCGTTCTTGGATTCGATTTTCCAGTATTTTATTGAGTATTTTTGCATCAATGATCATGAGGGATATTGGTTTGTAGTTCTCTTTCTTATTTCTGTCTATGTGTGGCTTGGGTAACAAGGTAATTGAAGCCTTGTAAAAAAAATAGTTTGGCAATGAACCTTCTGCTTCTATTGTGTGGAACACTTTGAGGAGTATTGGTATGAGCTCTTCTTTGAATTTCTCGTAGAATTCTGCACTGAAACCATCTGGCCCTGGACTTTTTTTTGGTTAGGAGAATTTTGATGACTGCTTCTGTTTCTTTGGGGGTTATAGGTCTGTTTAAATTGCTTATCTGCTCTTGGTTTAATTTTGGTAACTCATATCTATCCAGAAAACTGTCCATTTCTTTTAAGTTTTCCAATTTTGTGGAGTACATGTTTTCAAAGTATGACCTGAATATTCTCTGGATTTCCTCAGTGTCTGTTGTTATGTTCCTCTTTTCATTTCTGATTTTGTTAATTTGCATGTTCTCTCTCTGCCTTTTGGTTAGTTTGGATAAATGTTTGCCTATTTTGTTGATTTTCTTGAAGAACCAACTATTTGTTAAATTTATTCTTTGTATTGTTTTCTTTGTTTCTACTTTATTGATTTTAGTCCTCGATTTGATTATTTCCTGGCATCTACTCCTCTGGGGTGAATTTGCTTCTTTTTGTTCTAGGGATTTCAGTTGTGCTGTTAATTCTTTAGTGTGACTGTTCTCCAGTTTCTTCATGTGGGTACTCTTTGCTATGAACTTCCCTCTTAGTACTGATTTCAAAGTATTCCATAAATTTGGGTATCTTATGTTTTCATTGAATTCTAGGAAGTCTTTAATTTCTTTCTTTATTTCTTCCTTTACCCAGGAATGGCGCAATTGCCCATTGTTCAATTTCCATGAGTTTGTAGGGCTTCTGCAATTTGTGTTGTTGCTTAATTCTAACTTTAAAATATGGTGGTCTATTAAGATACATGGGATTATTCCAATTTTTTTGTATCTGTTGAGTAAGATACATGGGATTATTCCAATTTTTTTTGTATCTGTTGAGGTTTGCTATGTTGCTGAATATGTGGTTGATTTTAGAGAAGGTTCCATGTGTCTCAGAAGCAGGTACATTCTTTTGTGTTTGGATGGAATGCTGTATAGATGTCTGTTAAACCCAGTTGGGTCATAACTTCTATTAGTTCCTTTGTTTCTTTGTTACATTTCTGTCTGGTGGTCCTGTCTAGTGGTGAGAGTGGGGTGTTGAAGTCTCCCACTATAAGTGTGTGAGGTTTTATGTGTGATTTGAGTTTTAGTTATGTTTCTTTTATGAATGTGGATGCCTTTGTGTTTGTTTGTTTGCTTTTTAAAGAGCAACAAATATGAAGTTGAGTGCCATGATGGAGAGAATCTTGGAAGAGTTGGGGCTGGAGAAAGAACATGATCAAAATATATTGTATAAAAACTTCAAATAATAAATGAAATCATTAAAATGAAACAAAAATAAGATAAATAAAATTCAGTTAAAATAAAAAACATTGGTAGTCACTATAAGATCAGTGTGGAGGTTTCTCAAAATATAAAATATAGAACTCCCACATGATCTAGGTATACCATTCCTTGGCATACATTGAAGGGATTTTAGCCTACCAAGTAATACTTGTCCACATGTTTTTTTTTTTTGTTGTTGTTGTTGTTGCTGCTATATTCACAATAACAAGGACATGAAGTCAGTCTAGATTTCCAATAGGTAAAAGGATAATTAAAATGCAGTACATATACACAGTAGAATTTCATTCAGCTGGAAATAATGAAATCAGGAAATTCATAGGAAAATGATTAGTAGAAATTATTACGTTAAGTGGGGTAACCCAAATTAGATTGCAAATGAGTTCTGATTTGTATATGGAACCTTATTTCTAATTTCTGTATATTTATACTTTGGTGGTAATAAACATAGTCATCTTTCCCTGATTTTCAAGAAGTCAAGGAAGGGGTTATGAGGTGTGGAGGTGGCTTTAAGGGAAGAAGCTGGGCAAGGGAATAGAACCTGTAAGACATGAAAGTGGGAAGGAGGCAGAGGAGTCCAAGTGGTGGGGGTGGAAGATGGACCAAAGCAAAGTGTCTAGACAATGCCATAATGTAACCTCCTATATAAATTAATTAAAATTAAAGGAAAAATCAAAGTGGAACTGATAAAGCTGTGAACCGGTCCTTCAGTATGTTTGAGTTTTGAGTATTGGCTCTGCTGCCTTTCATTGCCAATGATGCAATCTTTTCTGCCTACTTGGGAGAAATGGAACGAGGCTCTTGTTGCTTTTGTTTCCAAGCGCTTAGGTGGCATGACTGTACCTTGCTCACAGGTTTACCTGGATCTGAGAATGTGTGGTCTCACCATCACTTGGGGAAAATGAGACTCACAATGTGGGAAATAGCTGACATCCCATGAAGCTCTTTAGCAATATTGCTTGGCTACCTAGCCCTATACTGTAGACACTTTGAGTGGGCTCTAAGGAAAGACCTGTTAATCACTAGGTCTCAGCATGGATTAATGCTGAATCCAGCTCATTTCCTCTTTAGCTAGGATTAGTGGAATAATAAATTATACATCTTAATGAAGAACCAGTTTATAGGAAAGAGGCCTAAAGGAAACACTTTACAGAGAAAGCCAAAAGACTATAGTCTTTATTGATTACTGGTAGAGAATAATTAAAATTGAAAACTTTAATTTAAAAATCTAAGATTTCAGAGGACAATGGTTAATGAAGGCTTCGGGGGCCTTGTAGAAGGGGATAAGTACTCTAAATGCCCATCAATGTGGCAACTACACAGTCAAGCGAGGCAGTTAAGGACAAGGTGAAAGAGACACTTGGCAGAAGCCCACTAAGCTGAGGCTTGCTACCTGAACAGGAATGAAGCCTTTACTGCCCAGGGATCAAGTTTAGAGGTGATCCTGGGAAGGAAGTGAAGCCTGGCTGTCACTTTGGGTGGTAGCACCATAAAACAATATTTGGTGCTACTTAGATGAATGCCCAGTGGGTCAAGGTGCTTTCTTCTGAGGCTGATGACCTGAGTTCAACCCCAGGACCCAACCCATATGGTGGAAGGAGAGAAACAATGCCCTCAAGTTGTCCTCTGACTGCCACATACACATTGTAGTATTGACTGCTCATCGGCCTTTTAAGGGGGACTACAGTACTGAAAACATGTCTCTCTCCTCCAGTTAACCATTCATTAACTGCTGTCATATACTTAGAGACCCATAAGGCCTCATGAGAGCTTCTGCCCCTCACTTAATTAACACTTGGCTAAATAGAAGCTTTTTAATTTCATGAGGTCGCATTTGTCATTTGTTGGCATTGTAGCGACTGGAGTGCTATTCTGGAAGTTAGCTATGTCTATATCTGAAAGTGTTTCCTGGATCCTTCCCTCTGGCAGCATCAGAGTTGCAGGTTTACATTAGTTAAAATCTTTGTCCATTTGGAGCTGATTTTTGTGTAGGGTAAACGCTAAGGGTCTAGTTTCATTATTCTACATGTGGGTATCCAGTTTGCCTGGCACCCTTTGTTAAAGAGGCTGTCTTTTCTCCAATGTGCACATTTTGGAGTCTCTGTCAAATGTCAGATGACCATTCTATCTTTATAGTTCATTGAGATGCACAGAGTTTGGGTTTGGGCAAGTGTTTGTTTGAGTGGCTACCTTACTCTAAGTTGTGTGATGTATTTGTGAGTTCATTATAATAAAGTGATTTTTAAAAATCAGATGGCTATATTCATGTGAGCTTAGGTCTGGGCCCTCTATCCTATTTCACTGATGTGTAATTTCTGTTTTCATTACTATGACTCTGTGATATAACTTGAAATCAGGGAAGGCGTCACCTCCAGCATTATTCAATTTCTCAGATTGCTTTGGCTATCTAGGGTCTTTTGTGCTTGCATATAGATTTTAAGATTTAAAAAAAATATTTTTGTGAGGAATGTCCTTGGCATTTTGATGGTTTGTGTAGGATAGTAATTTTTACAATATTAACCCTTCCAACATACAATCATGCAATTGTCTTCCAGTTTTGAGTGTATTACTCAATTTCTTTCCTTAGTGATTTAAATTTAAACTTGGTTAGGTTTATTCTAAGGGGGTTTGTTGCTGTTTAGGGATTATTATTATTATTATTATTATTATTATTATTATTATTATTATTATTATTTTGCTATTGTGAATGGGATTGCTTATCCGATTGTCCCCTCAGTGTGTTTACCATTGGTATATAGGAAGCTAACTGGGTTTTGTATGTTAATTTTGTATCCAGGCATTCTGCTGACAGTGGTTAGCAGTTTTAATAGTTTTCTGGTGGAGACACCTACAAATAAGGATACCTTAACTTCTTTCTTCCCTGTTGTAGCTCTTGTATTTCATTCTCTTGCCTTATTGCTCTACCTAAGATGTTAAACATTATAAGAGCTGAGAAAGTGGACACCCTTGTCTTGTGCTGGATCTTGGTGGCAAATTTTTTAGGTCTGTCTTCATTTAGCATGATTCTAATCGTTGATTTGTCACACATAGCATATGTTGTGTTTAGATATTTTACTTCCAGCACTAGTATTTTGGGTCTCTTATTCTGAAGGAATATTGGATTTTTTGTCAGTATATATTTTTTTTGTATTGAGAGGCATGTGATTCCTATCTTTGAGTCAATGTGATGTATTATTATATGTATTGATTTCCACAATTTGCACCTATGCATCTCTGGAATAAAGTCAAGTTGATCATGGTTAATGATCTTTTTGGTGTACCCTTAAAACAAGTTTGCAAGGATTTTATTGAGCATTTTAGCATCTGTCTCCATAAGAGAGATTGGTTGATAATTTTCTTTTTCTTTTTTTGTGGTATCTTTATCTGGCTTGGTGTCAGGGTGATGCTGGATTTTGTAAAAGAAGACTTAAGGCAATGCTTCCTTTCCTATTTTGTTGAATAATTTGAGAATGAATCTGTTGTTTCTTCTTTAAGGTGTGGTACATTCTACAGTAACTTCATATGGGTCTGGACCTTTTCAGTTGGGACTTCATGAAATTACTTTATGAATTACAACCCCATTACTTTTAATAGTTATGTTTAAATGATCTCATCTTGGTTTAACTTTGTGGTTAATATACACCAAGAAATTCATCCATTTCTTCTAATTTAGTGGAATATATGTTTTTAAGTGTAAAGACAGAAATTTTGTGGAATATAAGTATTTTGCTGGTATCTGTCATAATATCCTTTTATCTCTAGTTTTGTTAATTGGGGTCTTCTTTCTCTTCCTTTAGGTCAGTTTGACTAAGAATTTATCTCTCTTATCTTTTCGAAGAACCAACTTTCATTTCATTGATTCTTTGCATTGTGCTTTAAAAATGTCTATTTCATTAATATTTCATTAATATCAATGGTTTCAGTGTGTGTGTGCTGCTTCTGGATCTGACTCATCTTTTGTTTTTCAAAGACCTTAAGTTTGTTTAAAAATTTTCCAACATTTCAATGCAGACATGTACAGTTCTCCGGGCTGCATTTATAGTATCTTATAGGTTTAGGAAAGCTGTGTCTCATTTTCTTTTGATTCTAGGACATTATTATTTCCTTCTTGATTTTTTGGAGAACATAACCATTTAATAATTTGTTGTTTAACCTCCATGTGTTGTGAATTCTCTGTAGTTTCTCTTGCTGTTGATTTTCAGCTTTATTTCTTTATAATCATATAGAATATATTGTTACGTTTCAATTTTCCTGTATTTCTTGAGAGTTGCTTTGCTCCTATTATATGATCTATTTTAGAGAAAGTTACATGGTCTGCTGAGACAAATGTGTATTTTTTCAGTGTTTGGATGAAATGTTTTATAGACATCCATTAAGCCCATTTTATCTATGATGTCATTTAACTCTGACGTTTCTCTGCTCATTTTTTTTGTGGGGATGACCTTTCTATTGATGAAAGTGGGCTATTGAAGTCACTCACTATAACTGTGTTGGGGGATATTCTGGGACTCCCTATCACATAGTATTTGTTTTATGAAGTTGTGTGCATCGTGTCTGTGTATATTTTTAGAATTGTAATGTTCTTTTGATGGGTGGATATTTCCTTTAATTGGTATGAGGTTATAGCTCTTAAAGCCTATTCTGACTAGTTTGGGCTTGAAGTTTTATTTTTCAGAACTAGAATAGAGACATCTGATTGTTTCCTAGCTTTTTGTAATATCCTTTTTCATTCTAAGGCAGTATCTATCTTTAGAGTGAGGTATGTTTCTTAAAGACAGCAAATTGATGGACCCTGCTTATTAATCTAATCTTCTTTCTGTTTCTTTGGTTGGATGATTGAGATAACTAATATGCAGAATTATTTTTGAAAGGTGTGTGCTAATTCATATCATATTGCTGATTTTTGTAGTGTTTTGTTTTCTTAATCCCTCATTTGATTAACTACTGTTGTAACATATTTTGTTTTGTCCCTGTCACCTTTTAAGTGCATTTATCATTCTTTTCTGTCTGAAGAATTCCTCCCAGTATCTTCTACAACTGGTTTACTGGTTGTAAAGTCCCTTAGTCTGTCTTTATTATGTGATTTTTTTAATCCATCAGTCAGTGATAGATTGTTTTGCTGAGTAAAACAATCTGGATCAGTAGCAGTAGTATTTTAGAGCTTTAAATACATCATTCCATGGCCCTCTGGCTTTTGAATCCTTTGTTGAGAAATCAGCTTTTATTCTTCAGTATCTGCTGTCACATATGGTTTAGTGTTCCCGTCTATGCCACATTCAATACAGCTTCTTTATATTGCATATTTATTGTTTTAATTATAAGACACGTGAGACTTTCTAGTCTTATCTATGTTGGGTATAATGCCTTTTGTACTGGGGTGGGTCTCTCTACTCTAGATTTTTAGAACTTTTCTACAATAATTATATTGAAAATATTTTTATTCCATTGGCAAGAAATTCTTCCCCTTCTGTGCCCATAATTGATAGATTTGGTCTTTTTATGATTTCCCAAATATCTTTTATGTTTCAGTAACTTTAAAAGTTTATATAAATATATAAGAATAAAGCCAAGTAACTTTAAAGATATATTATGATGTGGTTATATTATAATATCAAAAATAAAGGTAAAAAATTATAATTGTCCAGATGTACCAATTCCTCTATGTTTGTTTTCTAGTCTGATATTTTGTCCTCCTCATGATCCATTCTATTTGTGAAGCTTTCTGCTGAGGCTTTCATTTGATTTGGTGAATTTTTTCATTCCTAGCTTCATTTCAGTTTTGTTTTCTTCTTCATGTTTCTATACCATTATTGAATTGCATTTTAATATCCTGAGCTGTCTTCCTGATTTTATTCAGTTGTTAGTCTGTGGAACTGGAGTTCATTCAGGAGTTTGTGTTCTCTTTCACTTCTTTGAATACTCATTCTTTTGACTTATTTGTCTGGAATTTTGTCTGGCCCACTCTCATTGGGGGTTGGCATTACTCTGCATTAATAGTTTTGTGAGGAGACATGTTTGATTTTTCATGCTGCTCATGTTTTGGCCTTGGGACATGTACATCAGGAATTTGGTTATTGGTTGAATTCATTTAGGACACCTTTCTTCTTCATTTTTTCTCTGTTTTATTGGTTCAGAGTACCAGACTCCAGCCTTAGTTTTCCTTTCAAAGTAGAATACTGTCTGTAACAACAGTTGTAATCTAGGGCAGACCCATTAGAAAATAGTCATCTCTTATGCACTAATCATTTTAGGTGGTAAAGTGACATTGATGATATTGAGTAGGAAGAAAAGAAAGAAAAACATATAGAAGGACTAGTGCTTAGCTCTGGAATGATAAAAAGTTAAGGAGAAAAAACACATAGTAGAGGGAATTGTATCATCAAAAAAGGGAGAGTAGAGTTTTGGCCAGAAGATAGCAAAGTAGGATATGGTATAAATTAAAGTAGAACAGTTCCAGCTCTCAAGGGGCTGAGACACACGGAGCCTGCAAACCAAGCCAGACTATGTTATTTGGAGGAGGAGAAGGCAACGGGGAAGAATAAAGAGGAATATGCAAAGTGATACAGGGCAAGAATAGGTAGGACTGAGCTGCCCTGCTGAGATGGCATTGATGGATTAGGCACCGAAGGACTGAGACCTGGGTGGAGAAATAGGATAAGGAAACTGACTGGCCTGATTGATAGGTTCTCTCTGGTCTCTCTTGTGGTCCTTCCTTGGCCTGTAAATGCCTACCGACCATTGGGTGATGTTCCTCTGAAATGGGCTGCCCATTCTCCTCTCTGAGCCATCTTTTGGATGATCAGATAATGGATGCTGTCCTTGTCTGTGGGCAGTGCTTCACAGGTGGAGTCTTAGATCTCTAACAACTCTGCCATTTCCTTAGTCCCCCAGTAGTCTGCCTATCAGGCTTCAGTATATAGTCCCATAACAGTTGGTCTGAGCTTTCTAATAGTACAGCTCACAGAGGGTCCCAGATGGCCAAGATACAACAGCAGCAGAAGTGGTTTTGAAATTCCATGTCGTTTCTACCATGCCAGTTGCCAGTATCAATCAAGCTCCCAGCCCCAACTGGAGGTCTTTCCTCCTGCTAATGCTGATCTCTCCTGTGTATGGCCCCTTTCCAACTCTTTTGATTATCTATTGCTTTTCTGATAGCTATAAAGGTTTCCCCTAAGAAGTAGGGCTCAAGGTATACTGGAGAAGGAGCCAAGAATTATTATTCTTTGGTGATAACTTCACATGGACCAAATGGTCCATCATAGGGGCACTGACACAATGGTGCCATAAGTGTTTTTTCTAGAGTGCCACCAGAATGCATCCAGAGACCTTAGAAGTTAGAATTAAATCATCTCAAGTGACACCATATTGTCTGGAGGTACCTAGAGCCACTTATTCTGCTTATATCAGACTTCACACACTCTCTTGAGATCAGGTAATAGCTGAGGAAAGCACCCATGCAAGGAATTCAGCACACTGCCTACACACATTTCCTTTATGGTATGTACAGCATCTACTCCAAGACCATAGCACTTGGATAGTAGGAGGGGCTCTCATCAGCATAGTATAGATAAAGCATAGTATAATTGAAGTGTAATAAGGAGTTGAGAGGAGATCAACTCAAGATTACCCCCTCCCTTGGGGTGCTCTCTGGGATGCATGGGCAGCCAGAAGGGAAGTTCAAAGATCCCAGAAGCCATATCCTCACTGTTATAGCTGTGATGCCCCCTTATGATAAGCCCAACAAGGAGTTGATGTTCTGCCAATGACAAGAGAAGGGTCTGAGGCAACATCCAACAGGGTGAACTGAACACCAAGTGCAGAGATGACACACCACTGTGCAGAGCCTTTCATAGAACTGTAGACTTAGATCAAGTATTCTACCTGTTGTTATAACTTCCCCCTGCAAACATGTGGTCAAGTCTGATACTTGTGTATCAGACATAGCAGGCTGATGATGGCTATCTTGGAAGAACTGTCAAAAGTCACCAAAGTAAAAGCAGATCCACCTTTCCCAAAATTTTCCAGTCACTTGAGACCAGGATCAGAGGCAACCTGAGATAGAATGGAATCCAAAGTTGTCCAAACACAAGAACTGACCTTGTTTCTGGGTGTGTGAAGATGGGTCTCTATGGTCTGCATTCCAGTGGCAGTTCAGACAACAGCTGTGGAAAACACCTATGCAGTTTGCATCAGTCAATGGTGTTTCTTCCTGGATCACAAACACCAACAATTATGCAATGTGGTGATTATTTTGTAGAACCTACCTATCAAAGTTGTTAAATGAAAGAAAGAGCAACCCCCAAATAGTCTCTCAACAGGTTCCTAGCTATAGAAGCTATATAGGTGATGAGTCTAAAGATGATATAAAGAAAGAAGCCTGCAACATCATGAGAGGCAAAAGAAAATTCCTTGAAAAATTTACAGGTTTATCCCTATCTCAAAGCTTTATGGGAATCATCACAAATCAGCAAGGACCCCACAACCAGAAACCAGGGACAGATAAGGGACCCAGAAAGTTGAATCTTGTAAGAGCAACTTCTATTGCACAATAATGGCTCCTACATGCTAGAAAGGCTGACACTCTGTCCTGAATGTGGAGATAAGAGACATCAGACTATCAGGGTAGTGAATACAGGGGATGGTGAGGAGATAGACATGACTGATACCATGTTGGAATCCCAGGGGACAATCAGTTTTGAAGCCTGTTAAATAGAAACCAGAACTGGAAGCTGCAGTGGGGACTGTGGCTCAGGGAGATCCCCTCAGAGAGGCGACACCATTAACACAGTACAAATAAATAAACCCCGCACTCTCAGAATGTAACCTTATCCTCTGCCTGAGTTTCTATGTTGCAAGAGGCAGGAGTGACCCCAGCATGTTTTCTGTAGCTTCCACAGACTTGTAGCTTCTGTGACTTGAGGCAATGCCAGAAAGAGCCCTCTGATTCCAGGCTCTATTTGGGGGCCCTACCTGAGGGAGTTTTGGGTGCATTTGGTGGCCCAAGGCTGTGGCTGACAGATTGTGAACAGGGAGGAATCCACAGCATCACCCTCCTCTCATCTTCCTTGTTCCCAAAAGGATTAATTTCAGAGTACAGATGATTCTTGTTCTCTGTCCCATGGAGAGCAAATGTGTGATTGTTTTGGCCACTCAGGGAGGAATAGAGGGAGCTCCAGTTATTCTTACTATAGGGAAGTCTGTATAGGTATATGTCTTGATGTGTGGTTCACCTGTTTGCAATCATTTAGGAGAGACAGAGGGAGGGAGAGAGAGAGAGAAAGAGAGAGAGAGAGAGAGAGAGAGAGAGAGAGAGAGAGAGAACATGATTGTCCACTCAGGGAGGAAGAGAGGTCCAGATGTTCTTAGTGTAGGGAAATCTGTAAAAGTATATGTCTTGATGTATGGCTCATCCTTTCTCAATCATTTAGGTGAGAGAGACAGAGAACACCAAGGAAGAGAGAGAGCCAGCTGTTCTTTACTGTAGGGAAGAGTCTGTATACATATATCTATTGTTGTATGTACCTTTCCAATCATTTGAGAGAGAGAGAGAGAGAGAGAGAGAGAGAGAGAGAGAGAGAGAGAGAGAGAGCACAAGCAAGCAGGGGTGGTCACTGAAGGCAGGCATCATTCTGAGTATCATTACCACATTCTTCGAAGCCACAGAGGGCATAGTGTCACCTCATTCCTATCAAGCCTGCTTGAACAGGCATCATGGGCATGGCAAACCTTCCCAAGTATCAGTTTGAGTAAATAATTGTTCACTTAGTGACTATAAAATTACATGCAGTTTTCCTGTGTTTAAGAAAATGATACGGCTCTCAAGTAACCCAAAACTCAGCAGCCAAATAAAAGCAGAGCTAGAAACACAAAACTGATCTTCTGGTGGGGACGATTAAATTGTAAAATAACAGGAGTACCAGACTACCCTTCCCAAACTCAGCAAAAAGAGAACAGTAAAGAAATAACAAATGAAGTTAATTTCTTTAAGAGCAAATTAGTGTTCCATCAACTGTCTTTGTTACATCACTGCCAGAGAGAGGACCCATTTGCCAGATCCTTAGCTTTCAGGCTTTAGACTCAACACATATTTATTGGTGCCTGTGTTTTCCAAGGCATGGGGGACATAGCATAGTTAAAATGTCAGCATATTTGTGGAATACATGTTCTTTCAGTAACTCACTAAAGGTCACATAGCTGCTAGGCCATCAAACTGGATCTCAAATGAAGGATGGTCCTCAGTGTGTTAATGAATACTTTGACAAGACAGGGAAAGGAATGGGTGATAATGGGACTTATTCTCAAGAAATTAATTAAAATATGTCTTACTAATTAAGGAGTCTCACAACTAGAGCAACAGAAAAATCTCAAGGCTCTGATATGTGCTGTCCATTCTCCAATTTGTCTGCTCAGATATGAGTGTACTTCTGTGATTCATGGAGAATGATCTCATTGCAAAACTCAGTGAGCAGTTGGTACCCATCTAACCTCAAGGTTGACTTTAATTCTTAAACACTGGAAACATCAGAAGATTCTAGTTGCCTGAGTTTAGAAAAAGTATAAATAAGCAATGAATAAGGCTGGCTTCATTTCCCTGCCAACAAGCCAAGAACTGTGATATTTGGTAGTTCTGACATTAAAAGTGTAGTAGATAGAACTTTGAAGGCCTGTGACTAGAACTGGGTGCGGTCTTCACATTTGTAATCCCAGAAGTTGGGTGGCTAATACAGGAGGATGGTGTATTGAGGCTATCATGGGCTACATGGAGAATTTGAGGATATCTGGAACACTTATCTCACAGTAAGCTCACAATTTTTCACAGAACAAATCCCTGTAAAATCTAAACATTTGAGTATGGTAGCCAAAGGAATGACCTGCTGGGAAGACCAGTCATTCATTGTTAGCAACACAGCAGCAATATATGTAAGATTTCCATTTAGTATAGACTATAATTTTCTCCAATGAAACTTGAAGAGGCAAATTACATAAGGTATTTGAAAGAAGTATATAAATGAAACTAATCTTTGAAACATCATTTCTTCATTTATTTTGGTTGCTGGGATAAAATAGTCAAAAGCAATTTGCAGGAGAAAGGGTTTATTTGGACCACAATTCAAGGTTACAGTCTGTCATGACAGGGAAGTCACAAAGACAGGAGTTTGAGAAGATGGTTGCATTGTATCCTTAGCCCAGATCAGAGAGCTAGAAGATCAGTGTGTTTATGCCATTCTTACAAGGTTTAGGAGCCCCACCTAGGGAATGGTGCCACCCACAGTGAGTGAGTCTTTTCCATCTCAGTTAATATAATAAGTGTAACCCCCGACAGATGTACTCAGAGGCCCATCTCCTGAATTATTCTAGATTTTTGTCAAGTTGACAACAGTAATCATCATACTTTATATATTTACTTTAGACACTTTATTTAACAGATAGTTTTAAAATAATAAACACAACATCTTTTCATAATAAGCAAGTATACACGATGTCTCTAAATCTTAAAAAAAGCAAAATAAAATTAGCTGGTGCTTTTTATTTCTTCGCTCTCTCCCAACTTCATCTCTGTTCTGACATCAAAACATTACATACCTATTTTTTTAAATGAACCCTTCCTATACATGATAATCTGTGTGTCTTGACATTACTAATTATATATGCCTGGCTTTAGCTTAGCTGTAAATGTAACACCTGAACATAGCAGTGTGAAAAATTAGAAAATGTAAAAGGAACATAGAAATTACCAATGCCCTAATTACTGAGGTACTCATATTTCATGTGTTCTTAATTATATTTTTTTCTAATACTGAAGTAGTTTAAAATTAACAGAAGGTGCAAAAACAGCACCTAGAATTCCCCTGAGCCCTCTCCTCACTGCATTCTCCATTGACGCCTCTCACACCAACACGCAGCACTTTGTCAAAATCAACACATTGCCAACAGTCCAACTCTGTCGCTCCACCTCAGCTGGAGTCCATCAGTTTCCAGAGACATTTTTTTTTTTTTTTGCCTGTGAGCATATATTTCTCATATCTCTGAAATTGCATCCTGTGTATAGATTTGAGTAACATGGTTACCTCACAAGGATGCAGAATTGTCCCACCAACATGAAGAAGCTGTTTTGCACTCTCTGTCACACGCTCCCTGGCCATAGCTTTGCCAACTCGCCCGTCTGTTCTCCATCCCTGATATTATGTTGTACTGAGATTGCTCTTTTTTACTCTGTATAATAGTCTTGAACTCTTTCCAAGTTGTGTGTGTCAATCATTTATATCTTTAATTCCTGGGAATATTCTCTGATGTGGCTGTACTGCAGATTATCCATTTATCCATAGAAAGACATTTAGGTTGATTGAAATTTGGAGCTGTTATGGATAAAACTGCTGTGGACACCAGTGTATAAACTTTATTTTATTTTGAGACAGGATTTCTCTGTAGCTTTGGAGCCTGTCCTGGGACTTGCTCTGTAGACCAGGCTGGCCTCCAACTCACAGAGATAGGCCTACCTCTGCCTTGAGTGCTGAAGGCCTGTACCACCACTGCCTAGCTTCAATGTATAAATTTTAGTTACAGAATGCATTTCACATATATAGGATACAGCTCCAATAATGTAATAGTTGAACTTCATTGTAATATATGTTTAACTTTATAAAAAACTACTATATTCTCTAGCATAGTGACTATGCTATTTTACATTTTCACTGATAGTATGTATTAGTGCTTTGTAAATACACTCCTTGAATATTATTTGAAAACACAATGCTACTGCGTGCAAGCAATCAAACTGCTTAAGTTTTAAATAATATTACAAAAGCCATCCCTATGATCATCAATTCATAGTTGGGCTAGAAACGAAAACTCCTCTATGTATTTGAGATGGAATTTAATACAAGAGATTTGTGATGTCCTTGGTGGGAGAGCAGAGAAGGTCACAGGACAGCAGGTAATGTAGCATCCAGAGGAGGGTGGTCAATTGTTGCTGGTTTAAGTGGTTCAGAAGTGGAGGGGGGATTTGAGGGGCTCAATGTACATCTCTGGTGGGAAGGAGAACTAAGGAGGAGCTGCCTGGAAAGGGCTGTACCCCAGGAAGGGAGCTTTGTCTGCTGACAGGAGACACACAGGATAGGCCAAGCTTCCTCAGTTTGACAAGAAGCAGAGGTGGAATTCAGATGTATCTTAGGTCTCCCCCCTCTGGATTCTGTTAGTTTCCTGCATCAGCAATGGCTAAAACCCACAGAATCCCAGTACAAAGGAGTCTAGATAATGCAGTTTTCTCTGATAAGATTGCCATGATGCCAAACGGCCTTCCAAATATTGATGTCTGTATGGATAGATCAGCAATACGCTCATCCTTGAAGCTTCTTTTTGCATCCAGCTGGGTCAAAACTCTATAGTACTTATTTTTGTAGGAGATGTCTATATTGACTCTCCCCAGGCCAAAGGGACTGAAGAGGGGAAGAGTCAGGGCATAGGGAGGAGTGTAGTGCAGTGCTATCTCCTGGATATGCCCATTGTGTTCATGAACTCACAGTACCTGTGGTTATTTGCACAAGATCAAGCCAGGCAACACTTCAGCATGTATGGGAAAGGGGCTTAAGAAGCTTCACCCCTAGCTGAGGAGCTACTGGCGATGGGAGGCTGTTGAGGAAGGGGGAACCATTTTTCTTCAGAGTCATGGTTGTAGGTTGGTTGTCCCATGCTGTGGTGGACGGCTCCAAACCCGTATGTATGCAGGAAGCAATAACTGAACTCAAGAAGAAGAGGAGAAGCATTAGGAGCACAAGAACAGGAGGAGCACAGGGAGAAAGAGGACATTCATGACTGCCATGATGACCACATGAAGGTGGGAGGAAGCAGTATGTGGGGAGATCCAGGATCTGGGAAAAGTGGGAAGAAGATTTAGGTTGAGTATGATCCAGGTTCATTGTATACATGTATGAAATTATCAAAGAATAAATAAAAATATTCTAAAACTAATCTGATATCAAACATACTGACACAGACCATGCTGATTGTATCTTCTTTTATCTCTCCCTCGGCACGCTTGGCAATCGGGCAGCGTGTCTCTGTGGTTATTAATGGTTGCTTTCTCCGTACAACATTTGTCTGTTGGCATTCTTTCTTTTCTTCTTATGTATTTTTTTGTGGTTTAAGAGCATGTTTATTCAGGAATAATTGACACACAATAAATTATATTTTCTTGATAAAATTTGATATGCATTGTCACTTCCATGGTGTCCTCAAGTCCCTTTGCTCCTTTTTCCACTTCTCCCACCCACACCCACCACCTATGCTATCACCAGGCAGCTGCTGACCTGCTTTCTGTCACTTTCTATTAGTTTACATTTTTCTAGGATTTTGTATCAAATTAGTGTCTCCTTCTGAGCCTCTCTCTGCTTGTCTCTTCACTGCTGTCTACTTTTGTCTCCCTAATTTTATGATCCAACTTTCTTCACTCAGGATCATCAAGCACTCCTTCATGTTAATTCTACATAATTACCATTTGTTTTTATAGTATTCTTTTCCTATGGATGTACCACAATTTGTTTGCCCACGTGGCTTTTGATGGGGACTTTCCAGCTCTAAGCCAGCACCAATAAAGCCTGCTATGAGTAGTCACAGCAAGCCTTTCTACAAACACATGCTTTTTATTCTTCCCTTAGATAAGTAGCACAAACAAACACATGTAAGGATAAATCTTTCCACCAGCCACCCGAGTTCTGCCCACTGCGTTAGAGCCCCAAATAATACACAGACACTTTTATTAGGTACAATGCTGCTGGCCAATGACTAAGATTTCTTATATGCTTGCTCTGTCTTAACAATCAACCATAGCCATAATACATATATTTATAAAGACTTATCTGATCGAGGATGCCAGCAGGCTGTGTCCTCTCTTGTCAGGCTCACATGGCAGCTCCAGAGCAGAGAGCAGGAGGAAGAGACGATTTCCTGCTTGTCCCTGCTTATATTCTGAGTCTGCCTGCTATGTCACTTCCTGACTAGATCACAAGACTTCTTTTTACAACATTTCCCAGAATCCTCCTCGATTACTAGTTCTGCCTAATTTTCTTCCTCATTGGCTGAACAGTGCTTTGTTCAACAACCAATAAGATAAACATACACAGAAGGACATCCCCATCAAACATATACATTCTAGACATGGCTAATTGGTTGTGTCTGTGGTGTTTTACACTATGCAAAGGACTGGAGAGCTACAGTTGCTCCCCTGCACCCCTCACCCCCTGCCGACTCAGCAGGGTAAATTTTCAGTTTCCATTTCCAGTACATCTGCTTTCAGTGATGCCTCCCTCTTTTCTGGTGCTTATTTTCCAAAACTTACCATGTCTTCGGTGAAATTTAAACCTCTGTGCTACTGGGTTCTGAGGGTTCTTGATCTAATCGGGAAATAAAACTTTTATCAGAAACATAATTGTAAGTAATTCTCCATGTCTTCTTTTCTTTTTTTTAGTTGAAAGTGAATCTTCTCTTGTACAATACATCCTGATTTTTTTCTGAACCCTCTACTCCTTCCAGCTCCCCTCTCCACCAGATCCATTCCTCCTCCAGTCTGTGTTCTTGTCTGGGTTCTGTAGCCTTAACACTATCACCCCCCAGGAAGAAATTCTCATTCCTCATTGAATTACTTCATATATTATAAATATAAATGGTATATGTATGTATATAGCTATTTAAACATTTTCCTATTATGTTACAAATTTTTCTCTGTGTGTGTGTATGTGTTTATGTATGGTATACATTTATACGTGTATAGTTTGTGTTTGTGTGTGTGTGATATATGTTTATGTTTGTATGCCTCTGTGTGTCTCTTTGTGTATGTGTGGTATGTGTTTGTCTGTATGTGTATGGTATATGCTTGTGTGTATGCCCGTGATGGGCATGTCTGAGGTCCAGGTTTTCACTGGCTTCCCTTTTATTATTTTTTGAGACAAAAGTCTTTCAATGAACCTAGAGTTCACCAGTTGGCTAGGTTGTGTGGCCAGTAAGTTTCATGATCCACCTGTCTCCATGCCTTTAATACTAGGGTGGGTTTTGAACTCAGTTCCTCATGCTTGCCTGGCCAGCACTTAATCCACTGAGCTACCTCTACAGCTGCACAAACTTCTTATCACTTTGAAAACACGTTTGCAGCTTTTATTTGCTTGTCCTATTTTCAGTGTGGGATGAAACACTCTTAGACTTTTCTAGGATGGCACCTGGCCTAAATTCACCCTAGTCCTAAGCAACAAGAATTCCTCAGATCCTTCTGTGGTTCCATGAAACTATGTGTTTTCCTCCTTTGAGTAAAGAGCATTCTCATTAGTTCCATGGTTCCTGAAAACAATAACACTGGGGGTGGGCATCTGAAAAGCACATATATAACAATGTAGTGCTTGTCCAGTTTCTTCCATACCTTTTAAAGATATCCAAACATTTTAGCCATGGACAAGTTCTACAACCCCTGATAAGTCTCGGAGGCTGTTATCTCTACTAAAGTCTAGTTTATATGCAGCAGCATCCATGTGAAGAGTTTGTATTCACATATAGTAATGTGAGATAATGCTCTTGTACACTGTAAAGATTTGCCGCTCATACTGGTTTAATAAAATGCTGATTGGCCAATAGCCAGGCAGAGACTATAGGTGGGGCTACCAGACTAGGAGAATTCTGGAAAGAGAAAAGGCAAGAGACCCAGTTGCCAGCCAGATGCAGAGGAAGCAAAATGAGAATGCCTTACTGAGAAAAGGTACCAAGCCACATGGCTACATATAGATAAGAATTATGGGTTAATTTAAGTTTTAAGAGCTTGTTAGTAATAAGCCTGAGCAATAGATCAAACAGTTTATAATTAATATAAGCTTCTGTGTATTTATTTGGGACTGAATGGCTGCAGGACTGGATAGGACAGAAACTTGTGTCTACAATGTAGTGTTTGGTGTCACAACCTAACCGAATGTCTTCCTATTTTCACAAAGTTATAGTTTGCAAGCTGAGCATCAGAAATAGCTACAGTTTGCATTTCTGAAGAGTGGTGTGCAATGCAAGTAAAAATTATGGCTGCTCAATGAACATCCAGGGCTTCATCTATTTGCAAAGCAAATTGTAGGCACTAATCAAAAACTAAGGTAAGAAAACTTCTTAGCCAGCAGGTGTTTACTGTCTTAACAATTGGACCTGAGGCTCAAGGACTCAATGGATTCTCCAGCTGTGACTGGCTCTGGTTCAGCGGAAAGAGTGTCACTTAAAATAAAATCTCCCTTTGTCTTCACAATAACAGTCTTGTGGGTATACCAAGACCCTGACTCTGGAAACATGATCTGAAGAGGACCCAGCTCCTTCTCCAGTGTCCACATGAATAGAATAGCATTACCTAAATGAAAACTGATACTTTTGGGAATTTATGGTACATAATAATTTATCACTTGGCAAAAGTTTATTTATGATATGGGTAAGACACTGTTTTGATTTGCTTATGTCTGTTTTGTGCCTATAGCAAAATAGCCAAGGTTGGGTACCTTATAAAAATGTAAGTCTATTTTTTTCCAGGACCCAGAGTCTGAGAAGTCCAAAAGCATTGTCTCTAGTGAGGACTTCTTGTTGTATCATAGCTTGGCAGAGAACAAGTAGCCCATGGTGAGGTGAAGCAAGAGTCTTTCTCATAAGGACACTAGTGCCACCACAGGAGATCACCCATATGGCCCTAGCCTACTTGATTATCTCCCCAAATATGCATTTGAAGATTAAGTTTTTAAAAGATAACCTTTAATGGGAACATTCTAACCACAGCAGCCATTTTTTTTTTCCTGGACACAACCCTGAGCCTCCTGTGGCTTGGTATCCAGAGGAGAAAAGAAGACATTATTCAAATGGAGATGAGAGTTGGTGGGAGGGTGCAGTGTAGTCCAAGAAGGTGTCTGTGGGACCTGCCCCACCCTGGGAGGTCAGAGAAGTTTACCCTGAAAAGTAGTATTTGAAGACTAGATGATAATGACCTGAATGAAGAGATGAGGGGAATATTTTTTGAGACATTAAAGGGGGAGAAGGAAATGCAAGGACCAGGGATTGGGGGGGAAGGGACCATTGTATTGCATGAAGAGCAGATGAGGAGCCTGGAAAGGAAAGTAGGGGGAACAGAAGGCAGGGGACAGGCCTGGAGGCTCTGTGTGGAGAAGAAGACAGGGACCCTGATCCAGAGGCCTAGGCTGGGGCAGAGTGTATAGAGGGAGAGTCAGGAAGCACCAGCTATGACCTGTGTTTTTATCTTCATTCAGCAGCTGTACACTCTTGCAGTAAGGGGCCCCCAGAAGAGCAGGTTGGAAAGTGAAGTTCATTTCCGGATGTGGGAATTGAGGTGACCTTGAGGCATCTGCAGTGGGGTAAATGGGCCGAGGTAGGTGTGGATCTGGAGCTCAGAGGACAAGCCTGGTCTGGGATAATAAATCCAATAGATTGTAGACATGATGGTTAAAGCAGCACAGCTGAATGCCTGAGACTTCACAGTCCTTACAGAACTGACAGTAGACTTAAAACCAGGCCACAAAAGCACCAGGTTTAATGTCAAGACAGTAAAGTTAAGAAGCAGTGTCTGCAGAGAGGAGAAATATCCTGAAGAATGTGGGGTTTTATCTTTATGTTGCTGTAACAGAACACCCAAGGCTGCTACTGTTTCATTGTTTGAAGAGTAGAGGTCTGTGGCTCCTAACCAGAAGCTGGCATGTTGGGGAACATGTCTCTGGCATTTAGGGAGCGCCTTCCTGTGGTAGTCTAACACAGTGAAGGGCATTGCAGAGTGAAAGGGAAAACATTTCCTAGTTCAAGTCTATTGTCTTTTTCCTAGGGAGCTACTAATGCATCTATTTGTCCCCTGAATCCCCACTTCAGACACCTTTAATGTATGGATTTGTGGATTAAATTTCCACATGGAGCTCATGGGATGCATTCAAACCACAGCCAAGGGTATCCTGAAATTTAAGAGGGATATATGAAATGAAGGGACAGTTGCTAGGAATCAAGAATTATGACATCTGAAAAATAAGTCAAAATGAAAATAGTTTTTATTGATGTAGACAGGTTTACTTGCCAGCCTATCCTACAACTTGCTATTTCCTTCAATTCTTCCATATGGATTTTCTGTTTTAATTTTCACAGTGTTTTAGAAGGACATTTATTTTTATTAAATTTCTGAAAGTCAAAGAATAAAATACATTTCAAATTTTCTGTGTAAAATCTGAGGAAATAAGCAATCTCTAAGTCTTATCCCTGCTTTATTTTCTTTCTATTTTTAAGAAGAGTGTAATAATTTATAGTTGTATGTATATGTGTGGTTGGTGGTTTGCACATATGAGTGCAGCTGTCTGCACAGGCCAAAGGTATTAGACCTCTTGAAGCTACAGTTACAGGCAGCTATGAGCCACCTGACATGGGTGCTGTGAATCAAACTCATGTCCTCTGCAAGAGCAGGAGGCCATAACCACTGAGCCATCTTTCCAGACATTCTTTATCTATTTTCAAAACAAGATAGTGCTTGGGATGATTTACTCCCTTACACAATTTCTATTTTAGTAATGTATATAAATACATTTTGCATCTTCACCACTTTTAAAAACGATTTACAATGGATTAGTATCCATGGGGGTTGGGAGAGGCTGTTTTCATCACTATGCTCTTTCCCAGACCTTTCATTGTACCCTGACCTTCCTAGACCATGTCCTCTGCCTTCCCAAACCATGGACTGCATCCTCCCCATGGAAGGGCCACAGTTAAAATCCTTGGTCTTTTCTTCTAGCTTTTATTCGCAGACCTGGAAAACTCTGCTTTTTTGATTATTTCTTCTTTCTGCGTGCTGTTTTCTCCCTTCAAGACTGCTATAATAGGGCTGATGGCCCAGTCCACCTCAGACATCAGCATATAAGGTATGAGACATACACCGTTTCCTTTGGGTTCCTCGCTACCTTTCTCAACTCAGCACCCTGGAATGGGCATGGCAAGGAAACAAGATAAACATGGCTATTGGTAACATGGCTGCCTCAAAACCCAACACCAGTGTGCCAGTGAGTCAGATGGTCTGAATATTGGCATTCATAACCTTTCATTCCTGTGTTGCTTTATAGAAAGTTAGGTATGAAGAGTCTTGCCATCCACTTGTGGGACTTCAGGAACAAAGGCAGGGATGTGTGTTTCTCAATTCAGGTCTATCCGCTGGGGGAGAAGGCTCCAACTTTGGCCACTGTATGCTTATAAATTGCAGCATGTATGCTGCTTAGTTATCACTATTGCTATGGTTGAAATTTTATTGTGTTTTTTAAATAAGTTATTTTTAATGTGCTTTGCCTACATGTATGTCTATGTGAGGATGCAAGATTCCCTGGAACTGGAATTACAGACAGTTTGGTGAGCTTCCATGTGGGTGCCGGGAATTGAACCTGGGTCCTCCGGAAGAGCAGCCATCGCTCTTAACCACTGAGCCATCTCTCCATCTATTTTGATGAGCTACCTTGCAGGTATTATTTTTATTGAAATTCTTAAGAAGTGTTTGTTGACAGAAGGAACACATTATTAACTTTTTTTTTCTAAAATATAGAAATGAAAGAGACGGTGGAAAGAAAGTTGTAAGGTTCCCACGTTAATATCAGGATCTTTTCACTGTTATGGTGACTTCTTTCTCTAGTGTCTTGGAGTTACTACCAAGCAGGGCAAGCGAAATTCCTCTAGAGCTAAGGCTTTCTTTCTTGAACTAGCAATGAACATGCCAGCAAATCCATCCCAGCACTCTGCTTGTTTTCTGTCACAACCATCCTGCTGGAACCAATAAGCTGTTGATGAAAAATCTTGTTACCCAATACACAGAATAAGCTTAAGCCGTGCTTTAGAAACCTAACCACTTTCATGTCACTAGCTGCAGGGATGGAGACAAAAGCTGTGGCTAATTATTAACAACTTTACCAAGCTGATATTGAATTTCTGATGCATCCCAAATGCCTTCTCTGATTAGTTCCTGCGTCCCTTCAGCTCACACACTGCTTAGCTGGGAGCACCAGTGTTTAAGATGCTAAGGTTTCAGAGACATTTGAAGCAGCAACAGACTTTCGTCATTTTGAAACAGCCCAGTTCTCAAGTAACATCTGGACGCAAGGGAGGATGATTTCCGGCTGTGGATGGCCATGGTACCCCTGTGGTCCACCTGCTTTAAGATGGCTGACTCCTAGCTGCTGTGTACATAGGGGAAAAGGGGATGAGAGCCACCTTGTAAAAGTGGCCGTCTCAGTGCAGATACACTTTACCTCACAGAGTGGGTTAGTTCTCTCTCGAGTCCCAGAACTATTTCCAATCGCTAAGTGGCTACACATTTGTAAATGCAAAGGACCACTTATCTGTAGGTAAAACCTCTTTGAAAGCTCCGGACTCCGGACTCCGCACCAAGACTTTGAACAGAAAGACACTCCTCATTGTGTCGGGGGGCATGCCCTGGGAGCAAAGGTGGAGTAATCAAGGCATCCAATTAAAGTGGCATTTATTGGTGAAAGCTCTGACTTCTGAGCAAGTGACCTCATCTGTCATGCAACTGTCTGTTGAGAAAGTGCATGTTGGAATCATTACATGTTGAATGGGGTCTCCCCGGTTGAACAAGGTCTAAGGGCAGGACAAAAAGATCATTTTCCTTGAAATCTGCCTAGCTCATTAGCCTTTTCATGGGTGATGTAACTTCTTCCCTCCATATACACATAGGTCCCCTGACTATCAACTGAACGAGCTAGTTCCATTATTGTTATAAATTATGTGCCCAGTCCCAAGGGGCCCTTGTCCCAAGGTACAGATCCTTACGGAAGATGAACTGCTATATGACAGTGCAAGGAAAAATAAACTTTAGGAAGTAGAACTAACACACATTTTAAATAATATGCCACCGCTAATTCGTCCAGCATGTGTAACATGGGTAATTTCTGTGACAGGCAGTGAGTAGTTCCCATATTTTATTCTTGAAGTTGCAAAATACATACACACACACACACACACACACACACACACACACACACAGAGAGAGAGAGAGAGAGAGAGAGAGAGAGAGAGAGAGAGAGAGAGACAGACAGACAGAGGCATCATACATTTTTCTTCAAATAAACAAGTCCATTGATTTAGTGTTCTAATTTTTTAATTCGAGGCTTTGTTTGACCTCTCTGCCTTCCCTAATTTCCCAGTTATTTTTGGTTACATACCACCACTCCTTGGTTGTTTTTTGTTTTGTTTTGTTTTGTTTTTCTATTTTTGAGGACATGAAATGCATCAAAGTTAGAAATTGGCTTTTTGTGTAAAATAATGAAGGTGGTATGAAATGATGTTGTCATAAATGTATATATATAGACAATGTAAACAAGCCTGTCCAAAGGCATTATACATAAAATCTCAGACTTCTACCAAGTGAGAATGCCCTCCATATTTATCTCTTGGATATCACACACCTTGGTCAAATAACCAAGCCCACTCTGCCATTTTGTACAAAGCATCCATTTCAAAACATTTGATGAAACAGCTAATTTGATGTCTTTGCTCTCTAATACCAATTACTGCCTTGAAAGGATTTTATACAAATATATAAGCATTTATACATTACATGAACATCTCAAGTTCGTGTTCTTCCTCGCTCACGGCTAACCTAAGGGTAGTCCTGTCTCTCCTGCACTGTTAGGAAGAGGAGCTTGTTCCTAAGACTGAGGGGTCTGCCCTTGGAGCAATACTGAGGAAGTCTCTTCCAAAGAATTTAGCACCCCCCAGACAATGCCTTACATTCTTGTAGAGAAAGGAGCAATACTATAAATGGAGACACTAAACACAAGAGCATAGAAATTCATGCCTGACACTTGACCAACTTATTACATTTGCATATTTAAATTCATATTAACTGGCAATCATGACACAATTGTAGATGTGCTTTCCACTGTACAAAAGGTGGGGAAATTGAAAAAGTGTGATCTTTGGTCTAGCATGGTGTTTCTTGCCTCTAATCCCAGGATTTATGAGGCTGAGGCAAGTTGTTGTGAGTTTAAGGTTAGCCTGGACTATACACGGCAACATATACTGCAACAGTTCTCAACCTGTTGGTCACAACCCTTTTTGTGCAGGTGTGTGTCAGGGGGCATCAAACAACCCTTTCACAGGGGTCACCTAAGACCATCAGAAAACACAGATATTTATATTACGATTCATAACAGTAACAAAATTACAGTTAGGAACTAGGAATGAAAATAATTTTGTTTGGGAGTCACCACAACATGAGGAACTGTATTAAAGGACTGAAGCATTAGGAAGGTTGAGTGTTCCCGATATAGTGTATTCCAGGCAGTTCTGAACGACAGACTGCCTTTGTCTCAAAAACATATAAATACATAGATACATAAATAAATAAATAGATAGATAGATAAAATATGAGTTGGGGAGGGTCAGGAAGAGGAAGTGGGCAGATTCTAAGATAAATAAGATACAAACTCACTATGTGCCTTTGATGAGACAAACTGTAGATTCAAGGGAGTTAAAGAAAATATCCACAGTAAGTGATGCAGAAGTATTATACAGACAGCAAACAAAATGAACTTGAGGACAAGGATGACAGAGATGGCATGTGGACAAATAGATCAATTCATTAGGAAGGTGTATCTATTTAGATTCTGCTATGTGTCTAAAGCAAAGCCTCAGAATGATTCATCATAATGAAAACAGAGCTATACTATTCAACCATAACAGATTTCCGTGCTCTTCCTGTGATATTCTCTAAGTCTTGTATTGTGCTGTAGATATCTGTCTGTAGGGCTAGGAACCCACAGTTGTTTGTTCTCTGTGTTTTGACCACTGAGGGCTTTTCTGTAATGGTCTCCTGTTTAGAGAGACTTCTTTGATGTGGAGTGAGAGCTACATTTATCTGTGGGTATATAGAATGATATTTACAATACAGTTAAAAAGTAATGCTGTTTTAGTTTAGTAAGACCAATGACCTCACTTGCCAGGACTGGTTGGTTACAGTACTAGGTGTGAGTTTCCTCCTGGTGAGCAAGTTAAGTGCAATTAAAGAGTTGTTTTAGAAACAAACGATGTCAGGTTTTCATAAACTACTTAATTGTAATGGGGGCATTTTCACTTATCCTGCAGTTAATTTTAGTCTGCTAGGAAGGCCAGAGAGAAAACACAATGATCGAAAGCTCCAGGTTTAGATTCCTCATGAGCAGAGACACAAAAATCCCAAAGAGAAAATTAATGAATTAAACCCAGAATCTTGGGGAAAGGAAGATAGATAAACACGATGAAAAAGGATTTACCCTGTGAGCAAAATACTGTTTTAACATTTGGAAATCAATTAATGTAATACAGCAATTTTAATGGGATTAGGAAGAAAATCACATAATTATTCAGACAAACTCAAAATGCCAAACCTATTCATGATAAAAATTTTCAACAAACTGCACAGCAAAGGCAAAAATTGTGCAGAAACCCTGTAGGTGGTATCACCCAGAGAGCATTTTTGTTGTGGAATATTACTTTAACGGGGCAAAGCTTTGTTACATCTGTTCAGGCTGCATTTGTTTAATTCTGTAAAGATGTGTTGCTGTTTCACCTTGCCTGCCTAATTTCACCTGATTAGTCTAATAAAAAGTTGAAAAGCTAATATCTAGGCAGGAGAGGGATAGGTGAGGCTAGCAGGCAGAGAGCATAAGTAGGAGGAGAAATCTAGAATGAGAGAGAAGGATGAGGAGAGAACAAAAGAACAAGAGAGGAACATTCCTGGGGCCAGAGGCCATGCAGCTGCTAGCCACACACACATGAGAAGCAATGAAAGTAAGATATACAGAAGGAAAGAAAGGTAAAAAGCCCCGAGGCAAAAAGTAGATGAAGAGAAGCAGGTTAAGTTATGAGAGCTAGTGGGACAAGCAAAAGATAAGGCCAAGCATTCATAACTAATAAAAAGTCTCATTCTCATAATTTGGGAGCTAGTTCGTGGCCCAAAAGGAGTCCTGCTACACAAGCCCCTCTGTGACTGGAGGAAAGTAAGGAGGACTCCTTTGTCATTTCTCTGGAAACATTGTGTGCATGACCCTATCTAATATAGTGAGACAGGAAGAAAAAGATGGAAACATCTGGATTTAAAAAAGGAAAAGAAAGAAAATCATGTTATTCATAATGCATGTGACTCAAATATAGATTTTAAACAACCCACCAAGGCTACTATAAATAATAAAGGAATTCTGCAAAGTTGTGGAGCACAAAATCAATACATACCAGTCATGTTTCTATACGTTAGTGATGGATAGTTTAAAGGAAGGAAAGAAGACAATTCAAGCCATACTAGAATAGAAATCATACAAGAATAAATAAAAGACCCAGAGAACGATATTGGGGTTCAAACTTCACGCTGAATATTAGAAAAGCAAAGCAGCTGGCCACCAGCTCTCACCTCTGCCTCAGGCTGAATGAGCTGATCCTGCTTCACTAGCTATCACCAAGACTCAGACTGTAACCTCTCCTCAGCATGGCTGGAGAAGGAATGAATTTCTGAGACCTGGATTCTGTCTCATATACTTACTTCCCTCATGTTGGAATTAAAGGTGTGAGCTATAATTCTCTTGTAGACTGATTCAATCTTGTGTAGATCTGGGTGGCCTTGAACTCACAGAGATCTGTCTCCCTCTTAATCCTGAGTCCTAGGATTAAAGGTATGCACCAACACATCCTAGCTCCTGGCTGCCAGGATTAAAGGTGTGTGCCTGGCTTCTATAGTTTGTGGCTGACTTTGCTTTCTGAATCCTCAGGCAGGCTTTAATAAATCATAACCAATATATCATCACAGAAATTCTGAAGAAAAATTTAACAACTTTTAATATCATTTCACTGAAAATTATGAGTTTCTTCTGAAGTAAATGGGAGCCGTAAATGGTGGAGGAACCAGAGTTTGCATGGGGTTTGGTAGACACTGAATTATCAGGATGGTGGTTACTGATGTGATCTATAGAACTGAGACAATTCTCAAGGAAATTCTATGGACAGTAGTCCCATCAATGCAACCCTGTATCAAAATCTGGACAGGCTTTATATAGACTTGACAAGTAGATCATGAAGTCCATATGGAAATGCAAAGGAGCAAGAACAGCCCAGGGGCTAAGAGAGCTCAGTGGTAGATGTTTGGAGTGCTTTTCTATCATGCATGATGCCTTGGAGTCAATCATCAACTTTGCAGGGAAGCCGATAGAAGAAACTGATGGTTCTTTTCACAGTGGAGAAGCTGAAGCAGGAAGATTCAAACTTTAAGGCCAACCTGGGTCTCAGAAGACCCAGTCTCAAAAAATAAACAAATAGACATATCAGATAATCTTGTTTGGATTGGAGCAATTACTCTACCCTTTTAAAAATTACTGGAATCCAGAGATGTAACTTTCTTATTGTTAAGTACCTACTTAAGAGAAATGAAAACATATAGTACCAAGAAAGACTTGTCTCGGAATAGTCATACCACCAAAATACATCATAGGCAAACCCCCCCAAATTCTACTTGATGCTTGGTGAAAGGGTGAATAAAATGAAGTGTACCTGGGCAATGATTTATAATAAGCAAAGAAATTTCAAAAACAATGTAGATGAACTTCTAAGACCATGTCTTAAGTTAACAAGTATCCATGATTCCCTTTAATATGAAGTTCTGTAACACAAACACCTACAGAGACTGAATATAGAAAGCAGATCCATGGTCTCCCAGGTCTAAGAGGGATAGTAGCTAGAAATATCTCATACAAACTAGATTTCATGAGAGTTGTACAATTCTTTACAGTTATTTAAGACCATCATGGGAGTCCAAATGGCCAACATGTTTATTAGAAAAAACACATGACTTCATGAACTGTCAGGAAAATGCAAGTCAAAAACCACAATACACAATCATCTCACAATGACTGCCATGTAGATGGTTGCTGATGAGAGTGCAGGGAACATCCCGCTTGAGGGTAAAATGAAGGAGTATAGCTGCCATGAAGAAGTAATCTATGTATTACCAGGACGGCCCATGTAGGGGCCTTATACCTCCACAGGGATATCTGCATTTCACAGGTTGTGGAGACTCCAGGCAGAAGACATCAAACCAGGTTAGATGCCCTTTGGACCCTCAGCTTCTTCATTTATAACAAGGAAGATAGGGGCTAAATTATAACTCTCTAATCTTTCCAACTGTAACGTTTTAAAACTTCCCCATTTACATTAACAGCAATCATATGGAAACTGTCACCCTACCTCCTTTTTCTCCAGAAGCAGCTTGCTCTTTTCCAATTTGGCCATCAGTGTGTTCTAATTGGACCGAGCCCACCTTCTGACTACTGTAATTGATTCAGGGACTAGTGCAAGGCACATGCCTAAGCCATTTATTTATTTATCGCTTGTCATCTCACTGGCTAGAAAAGTGCTTCCGAAGTTCTGGATGATCCCCACTCTGACTCTCATTTGAGCTTCAGCCACAAAGCTTTTCTTGAGTGGCTACTGGTAGCCATCTTTCCCTGCAAGTGGAAGGCAGCTGGAGAGTAAAGCCAACGAGTATAGAAGAGCAGAGCAGAGCAGAGGCACCCTGACCAACCCATGCCTGAAGTCAACCTAGATGTTTCATTGCCATGAATAACTGTATACTTAATTCTGCTCAAGATCTTGTACCATGACTTGGATGTGTAAGTAGTACGGCTGACAAAATGAAGATACCTGACAATCAAGTCTTGGGTCACTATAATCTTAGCTCAGAATGATGGGGGAGGAGAATACGCTCTCCCAGACAGTCCACTGAGTTTAGCTGTCTTGAGATGTGACTGAAAAGTAAAGGAGTGAGTGAATTTGGTCAAGACTAAACCCAAGTATTTTTGAATCTTTTTTTAGATGGCAGCACCCAGGAGAAAGTGGTTCACTTACATATTACCCTGGCAATGGTGGCTATGGTGATTTACTTTGTACATGCCTGCTTTGCTCCTGGATTCCTGGCTTGCCACAGGAATCAATAGCCATTTATTGAATAAGTGAATGGAAGCTGATCCAAGGGAATGGGGAAATACAGAGGGTGCACACGGTATCATGTTGAATCACTCGGCAATTTTGCAGTGGACAAGTAGAGCAAGGCAACCCAGAGATCTTCAGATCAATTGCTAGATCGGAGTTGTGTGGGTCGACATGAAACTAGCATAAAAAGCAAACAAACAAGGCATGAGGGCTGGAGCGGCAGCTCAGAGTTTAAGGGTGCATACGGCTTAGGACCCAAGTTAGGTTCCTAGCACCCATGTCAGGAGGCTCACAATAACATGTAACAGTATGCTGCGGGATCTGACCCGGTCTTTTGGGCTCTCCAGGCACCCACAATCATGGGTACCACACAAACAAAAGAATACACATACTGAGAAAATATAAATACAAATCTTTAAAAATCATGCTATAAACTTTAGGGAGATAATTTAGGCAATGGAACAAGTTGATGAGCAAAGCCAGAGGAAGAAAAGTTTGGTCCAGCTAGGGTCTTTTGTAGGAAGTGAGTGAAGTACAGAGTGAATAAGGATTGCTGACATAGGCACAGTCATGTCAAGGTTCACCCCGTGGGAGTGTTAAAGCCTTCCCTGGGTGAGGCTGGGAGGGATGACAACGCCTTCTTTGAGTCCAAGGGAGAATATTGACAGTGTGTACAGGAAATATCTACCATAGCCTTTCCCTCCATAATGTTTACAACATGAAGACTGTTCCGCCACAGAAACTACTCCTGCCAAATTTATCTAAACCGGCCTCCTTCTTCAGCCGTAGATGATAACCCCGCCTCCTCCTTCAGCCGTATATAATAACCCCGCCTCCTTCTTCAGCCGTATATAATAACCCCGCCTCCTTCAGCCGTATATAATAACCCCGCCTCCTTCTTCAGCCGTAGATGATAACCCCGCCTCCTTCTTCAGCCGTATATAATAACCCCGCCTCCTTCTTCAGCCGTATATAATAACCCCGCCTCCTTCTTCAGCCGTATATAATAACCCCGCCTCCTTCTTCAGCCGTATATAATAACCCCGCCTCCTTCTTCAGCCGTAGATGATAACCCCGCCTCCTTCTTCAGCCGTATATAATAACCCCGCCTCCTTCTTCAGCTGTAGATGATAACCCCGCCTCCTTCTTCAGCCGTATATAATAACCCCGCCTCCTTCTTCAGCCGTATATAATAACCCTGCCTCCTTCTTCAGCTGTATGCAATAACTGTACCCCTGAGCTTCTAGGGTGTGCTGCTTCTCCATTAGTGACTCCAGATCACCTCACCACAGCTTTTCTGTACCTTGTCTGTCATTTCTTCACTTACTCATTGCTCCATTGGTTTCCCGAGACCCTAATTGAGCAAGGGCACAGCAGTCTACGGTGGTGAACACTTCAGGACATTCTTCTATGAGGCTTATCCCTGTCCATCATTCACTGCAGAGCCTATCCCTGCCTCTCACTGCAGACTCCGTCCCTGCCTCTCACTCCATCTCCATGTAATCACATCTCCAGCCTTCTCAACTCAGCCTACCACCTTGGTTTCCATGGCAAGCATTAGCATGATTCCTTCAAGAGCACATTTGTTTATTGACTCTGCTTGTCTCCTCTCATAAACAAAAGGCCCATTTGCTTCAGAAACTTCCCATTTGGCTGTCTGGCAACATGTGCGAGCTAAACTCCCAAACCACTGTAACCAAAGAACTTAAAAACATTAGCAACAAGGCCACACAGGTGCCTTGGACATGGAGATGCACTTTGAAGGAATATAACAATGATGTTTCAGAGTGTGACGCCCTAAATTTAAAGTCTTAGGAGGAGAAAAGGGAAGAAAATGAATTAGGCTTATCCATGGAATTTGGGCTGTATGACATAAAACAACAAAATTTTTACAGCCCTCAATTCCACTCTTTCTTCACAAAAGCCATATGCTGAGATACCTTGGTCTCAATTTTGTTTTTGTCCATCAAGAAAAGAAACACGATGCCCCTGGCTTCATTTCTGTTAAGCATTTGAAATGGAGTGTGTTTTGAAATGTTAAAAAAATGAATCCAATATAAACTTGGTATTAAAATAATTTCTTTCCTCAAAATAACCCTTTCTTCAACATGATGTCACTGGACTTTACAGTCTAGTCTGTGATAGGATATCACATAACACTTCTATAAAGCTCAGAAGAATCGGGTTTCATCTAAGAATGGAAGTCGGTAATAAACAAGCTGGATGTTTTTATTGGGACAGAGCAGTAGTAAAATGTAAATGCTCTAAACTGAGCCTGGGCCTAGGGCTTGGTAATTCACACAGACTAATACATTGATTTTCCTGCTTTCCTGCTGGGGACAGAGTGAAGTCCCTCAGTTGCTGATGAATTTAGTAAATCCAGAATTATTCCAACCTCCCTGGGATTGCCATCTACCTTAGTGTGACAGAGCTTGGTCAACCGTTTCTATGCAATGAGCTGAGTATCTTTCTGTAATTTTATTTTGCTCCTGGTATATCCTGGGATAGGGGAGATGCCAACTGAAATCCAAGAAGGAAGAGAGAAATGAGATTTCGGCTATGAGAGACTCATCAGCCATTGCATGGGGCAGATGTTGGCAGAGGCCACATGCACATTGGTCAAAGCTGGGGAGTGATGCCAACCTCACTTCTGCAGAAGTCTGTGGGGGTGA
The DNA here is from genome assembly GCF_003668045.3 of Cricetulus griseus. Taxonomy (NCBI): domain Eukaryota; kingdom Metazoa; phylum Chordata; class Mammalia; order Rodentia; family Cricetidae; genus Cricetulus; species Cricetulus griseus. The sequence continues at coordinate 78,693,458 of NC_048600.1, read as the reverse complement.
CATTGCATTAACTCACATGAATGAAAAGCCTTCAGTCCTCCACCATTAGCACTTGGCCGGCTCCTGAGAGATGAGCAGAAAGAATTAAAGGTGCTGGAATTTTCTGGAAGAATTCCAGGTAACAAAATGCTTGTGGTGAGTAGAGATATGCCTTTGTTCACAAATCACTGCTTACATTCGGGACTAAGTCTGGCCCAACCATCTAGGCAGCAGATGAATATGGCTTCCTAATCCCTGGTCATGTCCTTCCCACATCTCAGTGGTACATTGCCCCTCTGATAATATCTATACATGCATTCAGTGAGAAGTAAATGGGTGAAAGGATGTCATGTTTAAACCATGAGCTTAACCCTAGAATAGAAGGTGACAAGGTGACAAGTATTTCCAAGCACAGCAAGTTGTAGGCAGCCAGTGTATAAGCAGTCTATAAGCAGAGAGAGACGTGTGTGTGTGTGTGTGTGTGTGTGTGTGTGTGTGTGTGTGTGTGTGTGCCGGCGGGGGGGAGGGAGGGAGAGGAGACAGAGATAGAGAGAGACAGAGAGAGGCAGGGAAAGATAGAGGGATAAGGAGAAGGAGAGAGAGAGAGAGGTGTAACAATTTCCTCTGAGTTGAAACATGCTGGGGTCAGGTTCGGGAAACTCAGGAAGCAAGTGAGCCTCACTGTTACAGGGAAGTTGAACACTACAGGGTTCACAAGGAGCTTCCCCCATGGATATAAAAGTGATTGTAGCAGGAGGAAAGGTTTTTGAACAGCTGCCTAGAAAAGACCATGATCAGTGGAGTGGCATGGTAGAGTCTCCCTGCTAGTCATGCAGAGGATTTCAGGGTTTTGGCTCTTGAGAGTTTTCACTCATGCTGGAATAGGCTTTGGGTAATGCAGCTGTTGTCCAGGCTCCAATGAAAACTCACTGTTTCACCAAGATGGACCCTTAGTGTAACGGTTACTTTGCTATGTCATCGATTCTCGATTTTTGGTGAGTAGACATTTGTTCAAGTCCCTTGGGAAGAAGTGTCACACAACAACGTGTTCCAGTAACTGCACGTTTCTTCTGTAGAAAGTCAGACTAAAGCGAGGAGCAGATAACACTTATCGATGAGAATGTAAGCCTTTTGCAGCAATTCTGTGAAAGAAAGACTCAGGCTTTCTACAAATACATTTTGAATAAATTCTTAAATAATATCGGATTAATATCATTTCAAATGTTGGAATGGGTTGGTCAAAATATCTACTTTTGCCCAGCACTCAGGAGGCAGAGGCAGGCGGATCTCTGTGTGTTCGCGGCCAGCCTGGTCTCCAGAGCGAGTACCAGGATAGGCTCCAAAGCTACACAGAGAAACCCTGTCTCGAACCCCCCCCAAAAATCTACTTTTGGAGGTTTGGGGCATCTCATTCTTCATAAGGAAAAGTGTGTACACAAGAGGAAACAATATGAAAACAAGCAAGCACACAAATATAACAGAGAAAATTATTTATGGTATAAAGTTGCTTTCTCATTGGACTTCCAGCCCCTGAAATATTGACACAGACTTATTATTAATTGTGAAAACTTGGTTTCAGTTTAGGCTTGTTTCCAACTAGCTCTTAAAACTTAGATTAACCCGTTTCTAGTTTCTATTGATCTGCATTTGCCATTTGGTTCTTTACCTCTCCTCCATACCACACATCCAACCTGTTTCATGCCTTGCTGGAAAAATCAGATTCTTGCTGAGTTCCTCTCTCTCCCCGGAAGTCCCACTTATTCTTTCCTGCTTATTGGCCATTCAGGTCTTTATTAGAGCAACCAGAAGGCACCGTGGCAAAGACACATCTTCACAGTGTACAAAAAGTCTATCCCATAACAATGCTAAGGATTTGAAGGGGATCTAGTGAGGAAGATTTGAGAATGTTTTAGAACTGGAGAATGATTTCCCCCTTGCATATAAGGACCAGGAGTCAGGGAAGGGAATATTTTAGGTTTACTTAAAAATCTAGACCCAAGGCAGGGAAGATAACCCAGTGAGTAAAGTGCTTGCCATGCAAGAAAGAAGGCATGAGTTCAAATCCCAGATGCACGTAAAAAGCCAGTTATGGCACCTGCTTTTATTACCAGTTAGAGAGGTGGAGGTATGCAGATCCCTGTGGATTTTGGTCAGACAATATAACACAGTCAAGGTGCTCCAGGCTAATGAGAGACTCTGTCTCAAAACCTAAGTTGGATGGCTCCTGAGGAACACACCTGAAGTTGTCCTGTGGCCTTCGCATGTACCTGCACATACATGGACACACACACACACACACACACACACACACACACTTATACAAAACTTAGACCCAACCAATGTTGGAGTAGGAAAGGCTAGAGAGTTCTCATTCTGGCATTTGGAACCATTTTATTGATAGGAACCCCCCAATAATGCCAAATAAACCATTTCCTCTCAGGTTGCTTGTGGTCATGGTGTTTATCAGAGCAACAGAAAGTACTACAGACCACCTAGGTTCCCACTACCTCTCAATATTGTTACAAGCTTCTGGCACATGAGTGCATTGGAGACAATCATTCCAAATCTTACTACCTTTAAACAAAGCTTGACATCACAGGAATTGTTGTGATCTATGGTACATGAAGACCAAGTGTGGAAGGATACCTCAGAAGAGTAAAGAAGTAAAAAGTGAGACATCGATCCATACTACAATAGGCTATTAGAATTCATAGTTTCTTTTTTAAAACTCTTGAAAATGGAGTTGTGATAAAGCTGAGTTCAGATAACATAACCTCATAAATGTACATTAAATAATTTAACATGATTCAGTGTGTACTTTATTGTTTTGAAAGGAGAATAGAAAAATATCAGAGTTAAAGTTTGGAAGTTCTTTCAATGATAAGGATAGACTTGGGAAGAATTAAATAGCAAGGGCATGTGTGGGATCAGTGACCTGTGTGGTGGCTAGCCCAGTGACTCTGTGATCCAGTGAGACAGCCCATAAAGCTTTGGTGCTAAGCAAGCACAAGAACAAACAGCACCCAGGAAAAGGATGCTGCAGGGTGGAAACCTGTGGTTCTAAGTCCTGAGAGCTAGCAAGGGTGGGCCCTGGGACAGCAAACATCACCTCTGGGCTTCATTGTAATGCATGCCCAAAAGTTTACAAAGCTCATCCTCTCCTGAAATCTACCCTCAATGTGCAGGTTAGTTTTAGCCATTAACTTCACACAGTATAGAGCACACTAGTCCTGGAAGAGGAACCTATTAAAGAGTTATCTAGATGAGATTGGCCTGTGGGCAGGTCTGTAGGGGATTGTCTTGACTGTTAATGGATGTAACAAGAGCTATACCATTGGGGGTGGCACCATTCCGTAGGCAGAAGATCCTGAACTGTATGAGAGGAGAAATTGAGAGCAAGCAAGTAAGAATTCAATTCACATGTTTTTTCTTGCTCAATACTTTCCCTTCATCAGATAAATAGCAATAATATATAATTTTTCTCTGATAAATTCAAAAGAAAATCATTATGCTAAAAAAATGAAGGTAAGCTAAAGAGATTAACCTAAAAATTCACAGCACAGAAGAAGCTAAGATGAAATCCAAAGGCATTGAGAATCTATTCAATGATAATTGTCTCAACAGGTTGTTAATGGTTTTTAGCCCAGGAGAAAAAAAATGTCCCAATTGCCAAAGGAGAGCTACTTGGCTTAAAGTGGACATCTGAAAGCACTTTTGTGTGATCCTGGAAATAAAAATATGCAAAAGAAGCATAAAATAGATTATCTGTTATAAGTCATAATTTATCTAAAAGTAATCATTTGGTATATATACAATTTTAGCATTTATGAAAGGCAAGAACAAAGTGCACACTAATGAAATAGATGTGATTATCTTTCACAAAAGAATTAAATAGCAAATAGGGGCTATTAAATGAAAACATTTGCTTTAGAGTTGACTGATATTTTTAAAAGAAGTTTTAACTGTGTGTGTGTGTGTGTGTGTGTGTGTGTGTGTTTGTGCAGGTATGTGGACACAGGTACAATTGCCTGTGGAAGCCAAAGACATTGGATTTCATGGAGCAGGGGTTACAGGAAGTACCTTGAGTGGCCTGATGGGGGTGCTGGAACCCAAACTTGGGTGTTCTGGAACAGCAGTAAATGCTCTCTATCACTTGGCCATCTCTCCCACTCCCTTGATCAAATTTCAAAAGCATCATTTCAGAAACCATTGAAAATTCTGTCCCACTCCCAAGTGACATTAAAAAAAAAGGCAGAACTTGAGTCAGCAAACAGAAACAGCAACTTTAAAAACCATTCTACTGTAATAAAATTCAAAGATATAGTAATTAGGTAGTAATATGCTAAAGAATGACAGTAAGAAAATATGAGAAGCCACTGTTTTATATAATCCAATTGATATGTTTCTGTAATTGCAAACACTCAGCCATTGAGATAGCTCAGTGGGTAAACACCTACAACTAAGCCTAATTAAGTTCCCTCCCCAGAATCCACTTGCAAAGGTTGTCTCCTGACCTCCATATGCACACCATGTATGCACACCATGTTCATATACTAACAGATAACACAATAAGACATTTTAAAGGACTCCCAGACAACAAGCAATAACCTACAATCTGAGTAGAGATATCTTAGGCTATTGTTACTGTAGCTGGAGGCATTTGTAATGCAGTGTTTGTGCTGTGTTCAAACCCAATGCTACAGTGCCGTTTCACAATGCCACACTGGCCAGCAAGGCCAGGATTGTCTCATGTTCATTACACAATTGAATTCGAGTCAATTTTCAAATTGACTGTGCACATTCAGATTCTTTTACGATTGTCAAATAGTTCATGACCCCGCATTCAGTTATGTGACCCCCTCAGTGGGGTCAGGACCCTGTGTTTAAGAAGCTGCAGTGTAAAGAGTAAAGAGAATCAGGCATCTGTGGTGCACTTCAAAGCTCGGTGCTTTTCCAATAATTTATATGGGAACATGGAAGGTAGAGATGTGTTTAAATATGCTTTCTTAGACAGCCTTGCTGGCTCATCAGGCCTCCCAGATAGAAGACTCAATGAGGCATTCTATAGCCATACTTTGGGAAGCATCCACTTCCTCCTCACTCTGCCTGTGCCTCACAGGGAAATTTCATCACTTCTTCCATGGGGCTATGTGCTTCCTACAAGTATATCACAACCCAGGATCTGTGAGCTCCTCCCCCTTGCTCTGGGCTCTGTTCTCCTCAACAACACTGCTCAGTTGTGGGATTTGCTATACAAGACCGCTGGGTGTTTGAAAGATGGAGTCCAAGTGGGAACATTTTCCCCCAATTTCACAGTCAAAAAGAAAAAGGATATAAGACATCTCAATAATGTTTGTATTGATTTTATGCTTGAATAATATTTTGGGTCTATTAGAGTCAATGTATTACGAAACTTAATTTCACTTTTTAATGAAATAAGACAAGACAAGGTTTTAATGAGATCATAAAATCTTACTGCTCAAACGTCTTGATCTATATTTATTTCCCCTTTTCTTATTAGTTCTTTGGTGGGACATCATTAATTTATTCATTTTAATTCTTTTTAAAATTTGAAACAACCATATGCATTTATGGTATAAAATGAGGATTTGTAGTGTGTGTAAATAGTGGAAGGTCTAAGTCAAGCTAATTAACATATTTCCTAGCTTTCATAATTTCCTTCTTTCCTTTTATTCTTAACTTTTTCCTTTTTCTTTCTTTTTGCCCCCTTGGGATATTTAAAATATACTCTCCTAGTACTTTTCAAATATACGACACATTGTCATAATCCACAGTCATCATGGCTTGCAGTTTGGTTCTGAAGTGTCCTTCAAAGGACATTTGCTAAAGTCTTGGCTGTCATCCTGTGGTGCTATTGGACAGTTCTGGATCTGTAGAAGGCAGGGTCTACCGGTAGGAAGTTAGATCATTGAGGTGTCCTTGGAAGTGAGTATTGAGACCACAGGTCCTTCCTCTCTCTTATTACCTCCTTACAGCATTAAGTCAGAGGCCTCCTTTTCTCCATACTCTTGCTCTGACATGTCGGATTGCTGCAGGCACACAGCAAAAGGCTCAAGCAACTACGGCCTCTGAAGCCACAAGACACAATGCATCCTTCCTTTTTATAGGCTGATGTCTCTTGAAGATCTTCTTTTTATATGCATGAAGGTGGCCCTATAAGATGCTACCATCTTTGTTTGAGGCGTGCATCTTATGGCGTCACACTACAATAGACACACCAAACACTATGTTTCTCAGCATCTGTCCCTGCTTTAGGTGATATATAGTCCCGGTCAGTTTCTTGTTAAACACAGATATTGGATTTGAAAGTGTTTTCTTAGGTCTGCTCAAATGATTCTGTGGAGCTCAGCACAATACAAAGTAAAAATGCAGGTTCATTTTCAGGGATAGAGATAGACATCACGACCTCACCCAACATTAATGTACTGTCACAGCCCATCAATGGGTTGCAACCTCCATGCTGGGACATGCATCATATATGGATAGAGGCTGCACTGGGGAAATGGTAGGGTAAGCATGAGATTACTAGGAGCAGAAAGTGATGGCCAAAGGGTACATCTGTTGACATAGCCTGGTTGGCACTTTGGTGGTAGTGATTAATGATGGAGTAGCAGGGGATGAAGAAGAGCCTGGGTCCAGGATGGACAGCCCAAAGATCCACACACATATCCAGGGGAGGCTGGAGATAGAGAGAGGTGAGACGGAATGGGACTCAAAGTTCTAAGTCAGCAGAATCTGTTGTCTGGTTCCTCCAAACATTATTTGCAAAACACTAGATCAAAGATAAAGTCATGAAGAAGGCTGATGGCTACTGATTGGCCCTTTATAGGGGCCCTTCTGAATACCTGTCCTATGTGACTCCACACGTTTGAGACTTCCTTTTCAAGCATTTCTTTTCATTTTTCTCTCTCCCTCTTCTTCCCCTGGTGGTGGTGGTGGTGGTGGTGGTGGTGTGTGTGTGTGTGTGTGTGTGTGTGTGTGTGTGTGTGTGTGTGTGTGTGCATGCCATGTGTGTTCAGGAGCTTGCAAAAGTCAGAAAAGGCAGTCATTTTCCCTGGAGCTGGAGTTGCAAGCAGTTGTGAACTGCTCAACATAAATGCTGAGATGTGAACCCTAGTCCTCTGCAAAAGCAGCAATCACTCATAACCATCAAGCCATCTCTCCAGCCCCAGACAGAGGACTGTGGGTTTAGGCAGGAACTTTTTTCAGGAGGAAGCAAGGAGGATGGCTTTTCTTTAGTTCTTGGTTTAGCTGGTTTCAGGCCAAGTGCAGAGATTAGAGGGGATAGATGACAGTGAGTGGACCATGCCAGCTGCAACAGAGTCTTTCGTTGAACAGGTGACCAAGGAGCCAAGGCCCCACTGTGTGAATGATGAGAACAGTTCAGACAGGACACGGGGAGGTCTTGAAGGACAAACCATCCTCCACTGTGCTGAGAGCCACAGATACAGGAGGTGATGTCACCTGATCCTGGCTCTCTGCTTGCTCTCAGGTTTCAGTGAGCTGGGCTCCCGCTCACAGTGGAGGGATCTGTTTCATCCATAATAGCGCAGTAGCACATGGGGACATTTTTCTTCTTGCCCATCAAAGCCATTGTTCTCCAGCTATGTTTTTTTTCTCCAACTCCTCCTCAGTCCCTCAAGTATTTGTCCTGTGACGACTGTAGAGTTATTTTATGCATATTCTCTTGGGAATATAAGGAAAATCTTGCAGGGCATTTACCTGCAACAATTTACATATAAATGTCTTTAAAAGCTACCAAGGTAGTCTGCACTGGGTCTTTGCAATATGGAACAAAGAGCTCTCTGCAAGCTTCCGTTCCCATCGTATTACACAGATATTTGTTTCTATTTGTTATTAAAATATTTTCCTGCTATCTCATATGGAACAGCTTTTGAAGATTCCAGTGAGCCCCAGCTGGAAAATTCCTCCTTTGAAGTGCCCCGTCTATTCATCTGTTGTCAAATGGCAGACTTTTTGCGCACAGACATCTTATACTTTCCACAGTTAGCCCAAAATCTATTTCATTTGACGTAGAGTCAATTCATCATCCCAAACACATTCCTCTTTCTCTCTCCCTCCTTTCGTTCACTTTGGCATCCTGCTAAGTTCATCAGGGTACTTGTATCTCCTTTCAAGCTGTACCGAAGAGCCTAGAAAGATATCAAAATCCCATTTCTCCTAAATGCTCAGACCTCCACTTTCCCCAAGGTCCCTTCAGGGCCAACATCCACCAGAAAGGACTAAGGAAAGCCTGCACTTGGAACATATGAATCTATGTAAAAATAAACTCCACTGCTCTCAGATCTAAGTCTTGAAGTGAGTGGTCCATTGAAAACATCAGTTGACTCTATTCTGAATTAAGCAGTGTCTGATCCACCTGGCTGCTAAATAGTTTTCTCTCAGACTTTCTTCATGGACCAATTCACAACACAAGCAAGTCTTGAATTGAGTTTTCTAGGAATAAAGGAACAAATAAGCTACAAAAGTATTTTTTTTGTTCAAGATTCATTTTAACAGTATAATCATTTTCATTTGACTCAACCAATGGAACACGGCATTCAGTGCACAGCACACCCCCTGCTTGATGCCCAGGGATCCCAGATATCCTTGATATCTGTTGGATATCACTGGAGATACACACAACTCAGCCAAAATTGCTTACTCACCTGCTGGCTCATGGCTGTTAGTGACACCAATGTAAGCATGCATAAACTTGTGGAGGCAATAATGCCATCATGCTGTGTGTTCAGAACTCCTCAGGGATCTTTCAGTCCATTTTGGAAACCTTTTAAGGAGAATTGCTAGTAACAAGCTTTGACAAATGTTGTATTATTTGGTAAGCTTTTAAGAACTTCTACTGATTATTGGGGATTGCTTATTTATAGTATTTATAATCTAATATGTTCTAAAAACAACATTCCTTGCTATATATCATTTGGTGTTATTGTTGTTGCTGCCATGATAAAAAAACCACCATGACCAAAGCAACTTAAGGAAGAGAAAGCTGATCGGGCTTCTTGACCTAAATGAATAAAAACCCATCATGGCAGAAAGTGGCAGGTATGGAGACAGTAGCAGGGAGTTTAGAGATCACATCTTCAATCACAAGAACAAAGCAGATGGCAAACTAGAAGTAAGGCCAGGCTATGAACTCTCAAAGCCTGCCTCAGTTATATACTTCTTCCAGAAGGCTCTACCTCCCTATAACCTCCTCAGAATAGCTCGACCAACTGAAGATCAAGTTTCCAAATAGCTGAGAATATGGGGGATGTTCACATTTCAAGCCATTATGCTTGGATTGATACTCTTTATTGCATCCTTTTATTTACTTCTTTGGTGGGTATAGCCAAAGTGCTTGCCTAGTCACAAGTACTTGGAAGCCAGAGGCTGACATTAGATTCTTCCACCTTTTTCTTTGAAGCATGCTTCTCAATGACCTGATGCTCATATGTCACCTAGAGTGGCTGGTCAATATATCCTTGGGCTCAGCCTGCCTTTTTCAGGTGTGTGTTGCCATGCTGGACTTTTATGTGCTTGTGATCCAAACTCAGCCCCTCATGTTTTGCAACAAACATCTTACCTACTGAGTCATCCCCATGTCTCCCAATGTGTTCATTTTTTCCTGTTCATTTATTTAATTTACTATTTGTTTGATTTTTTTAAGACAGGGTTTCACATAACTGAGAGAACCCTGAATTTCGGAGCCTCCTGCCCCTACCTCCCAAGTGCTGCAATTATAAGTGTGTGTCACCATGACTGGCATGTTGGCTGCTTCATGTCAGGTTGACACAGGCAAGAATCATTTGGGAAGAGAAAACCTCAATTAAAAAAGTCCCCCCATCAGATTGGCAAGAGGACAACATTGTGGTACATTTTCTTAATGAGGGATTGAGGTTGAAGGCTTAGCCCACTGTAGATATTGCCACCCCAAGCACTTGGTCCTGGGTTGTATAAGGAAGCAGACTGAAGAAGCCATCAGGAGCAAGACAATAAGCAGCACCCCTCCATGGATTTTCTTCAGTTCTTGCCTCTAAGCTTGAGCCTTGAGTTCCTGCCCTGACTTCCCTGGATGATAGACTGAACACTGTATGGTGAAATAAGTTTGCCCATTCCTCCCTAAGTTACTTTTGGCCATGATGTTTCAGAACAGCAATAGAAACCCTAACTGAGACACATGGTTTCATAGAATGGAGATTTTGTTGATTTAGGTTTGCCTTCTACTTACTGTGATTGTCTTTATGTGAATATTTATGACTTGTATCTTTTGTGTGGATTGGAATCTGATCAACTTTGGGGTTATTAGGATAAAAATGAAAAGTATTTGAATCTGTGAGCACTGTAACAGGAGGCCATGAAAGCAGCTAATAGACCTATATGTATACGTTATTACTCTTCTTACTCTTCTAGTGTATATGTTATGACTCTTACAGAGTCAGCAGGAAAGTACTGAAACTCTCAAGAGCCAGGAAAGACATGCATGTAGTCTGAGGATAGAACATGTGAGAGTTTCATAGATTAGAATGCACCATATAATTGTGAAAATCCAAATCCCTATTCATAATTTGTACTAATTTGGAAGCCAGATCACCTCACTGGGACTGAAAATAGTTTTTCTCTTTCTCTCTGGCCACAGTGTTTGGGACTGGGGGCAGTTTTCTCTGAGTTGCCAGTACTCTGGGACAGGACGCTTGAGTCATATGAGTGGCATTTTTGTCAAAGATAAAATGCACACAGGCAATTCTGACTTTCATTATGACTTTTCGATAGACAGATACACCTTAAAAATTCCCCAGGGCTGGCTAGATAGTTCTTCAGGTGGGAACACTTCTTGCCAGGCCTGACAACTGAGTCCAGTCCATGGACCCACATTGTAGAAGGAGAGAATTGATGCCTGCGAGTTGTCCTCTGGTCTCCATTCACCTGCCCTGACATTCTTGTGAGTGCTCTCCATTAATGACTTTCAAAAATTCCCTATCAATATTGTAATTCTAATTTTAGGCCTACTACTCCCCATAAATACACTAATTCATCTTTTCATCTGAGCTTTTCAAAGGTGGTAAGTCTCTCAGAAGAACATCTGGGAGTAGAAAGTCAATGCCCTTGTAAGGGCATTCAACCCAAATTGGAGGGAAACAAAGCTTGGGCAATCTCATTGCTGATACATTTAGATCTGGAGATGATCAGAAGGTTGGAATTTTAAATATCCAGGCAATTGCTTATGCTTGTCTTCCCTGCTTGCACACTTGGATTGAAGGTCTGCACCTCAGGCACACCAAAGGGAACCTGCTCTGGGTAGGGCTTGCAGAGGAACTCCATCCTCTCCACACTCTATTTGTTACACCAAGAAGTCACTGAACAGCCATCTGTTTTCTATAAATGTGTTTATTTGCTCACCCTCGTGGAGCAGGGTCTTGGCCAAGGAGTCCGGGTCCCATCAGGAAAGTCATGGTTACTATCACACTCCTTGGGGCCTGCTTAGGAGAATCACATTGCTAGTTTCCTCACTGTATAAATCAAGGCATGCATGCCTCACTAAATGTTTGTTCAGCAACTCACGTCTGCACATTCAATGTCTTCAATTTGTTTTTCAATCTCAAAAAAAAACAAAGATAAAAAGTGAGTATTTTTAAATGTGATGTGTATTTATGACTTACCAAAAATAACTGTCTCAGAAGTGAAACTTTCTCTGGAGGTGGTAGGACAACCTGTGATCCCAGCACGCAGGTGTGGAGGTGGAAGAATCTAAAGTTTGAGGCTATCCTGGGCTACATAACCACCCCCCCCCGTCACGACAGAAACAATACAAAAATTTTAGAAAAAGTATCAACATCTAACAAAATCCAGGACACAAATGAATGGTTTTCTCAAATGTGGTCTTTGGAGAGTGAACTGGTCTTGTACTCTTGGTAGATGATCTAGCAATATGAGTCTACTAAAAAGCAAAACAAAAGGGCTAGAGAGATGGCTCAGCCATTAAAGGTTAGGTTCATAACCAAAAAGATAAAAAACAAAATATGTAACAAAAAACCCTACACTGATGCAGCCATACATGAAAACTCACTGCAGAGAAGTGAGATGCCCAGGACATCTGGATATTCTGAAAATGATGAGGTATGTTAGCATTCATTCTAAGATGAAAACTGAATGGGGATGTAGTGTGAACTAAACTATCCCACAGGTTCAGGCCAGTGTTGACATTTCATTAGAGAACCAAACCTTGTTTGAACTGAAGCAAAACTCATTGTGCAATGTAAGATTTCAGTGTTAAAATAAGTAAGATCAAATCTTTTGCATAGAAATGAGGCTGTCTCTCAAACAAAGATCAGTAAAAAAAAACTGAGCCGAGCTCCCAGAGTTCAGTCAAAGAGAAGGAGGACCGATAATATGAGCAAAGAGGTTAAGACCATTTTGGGGAAACCCACAGAAACAGCTGATCTGAGCTAGTAGGAGCTCACTGACTCTGGACTGACAGCTGGGGAACCTGCATGGGAACAAACTAGGCCCTCTGAATGTGGGTGACAGTTGTGGGGCTAGGGCAGTTTGTGGGGCTACTAGCAGTGTGACCAGGATTTATACCCAGTGCCTGAACTGGCTTTTTGGAGCCCATTCTCTTTGGAGGGATACCTTGCTCAGCCTAGTTCTAGGAGGGAGGCGTTGGTCCTGCCTCAAAGTGAGCCAGACTCTGTTGATTCCCCAAGGGAGGCCTTGCCCTCTCTGAGGAGTCCATGGGGGGGTGGGGGGAAGAGAAGGTGGGGAGAGCAGGAGGAGGGGAGGGAGTGAGACAGGGATTGGTATGTAAAATGAAAAAAGATTGTTTTAAAATAAAAAGATAAGATTACTAAATCATTATGGGATATTTTTAAATGACAAGATGTGACAGAATGTATTAAACATAGTTATTTGAAAAATAAAATTATTTTATTTCTGTATCTTAACAATTTAAAATGCCTCATTTACAACCGAAATACTAATACATATTTGTGATTTTCTGAAAATTATAGTGACAGGAAGCAAAAGCCAAAAATACACCCATCATAAAACTATAAGTTGAACACCCATCCATAGACACAGCAAAATAAATTAGGTGATTTTGTGTGTACTTCTAAATGAGGTGACTGTGTTTACTGGCCTAGAGGGACATTGTTCAATAGAATGAGTTACAGTTAAATGTGGTATATGTCTCATGGAGTAAGAGCAAAACTAAAAAACTTCTTCCCACATTTGTGATAATTAGCATTGACAACGATGACAAGGTAGTAAGCACGGAGTGAAAGAAAGGCAAGAGAACAAAGAGGGGTTTAGAAGAAAGCTGTTTTTTTTTTCTATATACATACAATTCTTCTAATGGTTGTAATACATTGATGAATTTTACTTCTTAAAAGTTAAAATGATAACAAATGCTGCAAAAATTAAACATACTAGCGCTAACAGAAACAAGTAATAATTCTTTTTTAAAATCTAAAATGAGATGAAAGTGCTAATTGTTTTCTCACTGGGGTTGCCGAGCTCTAAGGTGGAGTCAATAGGACATTATTCTGTCTCGTGTCTACTTCAGGACCTTTCACCTTCTCATTTAGGCTATCTAATACAGCTAGAGATGCAGTTGTTGATATTATGGCACTTGTAGACAAAATTTTCAGTGAATGCAAAGAAGATAATTTGGAAACACTAATTCTGAAATTGTAAAGATTGCTTCTGTGAATTGCATACTTGTGCTGAAAATATTGCTGCAAACTGGGAAATGAGGAGGCGGCCCTGCCCAGAGACTAGTTTTAGGAAGATTTAACACAGCTGCATGTATCTGCACTGGACAGAGCTGTGTGTGCTATCAACTGTCAGTTATTTCACTTTAAAGATTTTCATGCTCTCTACTCTATGTCTGCTCACACCGAGATCTGTTGGATAAAATAAATATGAGCATTAATGAATGGTTGACTTCAAATTATAACCATAGCAGTATCTGTCTGAGGTTCCAGGTAACCCCACCTCTACCCTGGCTTGGTTTTCCAGCACTCCATCTTGAACATCACCACAGTGTCAGACAGGATCGCTAGTTCTGGGACTCCAGAGTGGAAGAGTCAGTGCTGAGCCTCATCACCACCCAGGCCTGGCCAGGCACCCCGTGCAGGTTTAATCTACTTGATTTCTTTTCATCACTGAGGCCATGGCTTCATGGAGTCTATGAAACCCAAATGTTATTGTCTGGATATTTTCCACCAGTGTTTTTCTCTTGTTATCATTTCTTTTAAAAGTAGAGCACAAATGGTCGGTGATGGTCTAGTCCTGGGGTGTAGCTCAGTGGTAGAGCACTTGCCTGCTATGCATGAGGCCCTGGGTTTGATGCTCAGCACTGGTGGGTAGGGAAGCTCACACAGGTGGGTATCTTCTTCAAATTCTCTGGAGTTACATATGCGTGTGGATATAACTCTCTTGCTCTTTACATGGCTGGTATTTGAGGGTGGGAGAGATTCAGTAATCTTAGAGGGTGCACAGTGAGGATGGGGTATAAATAAAAACCCCAATGGTTCTCAATGTTATGCTAAATGTTACAATTTTATAAATATATTAACTACTTCCTAAAACAGGCACACCCTCAAACAGTATGCAAACTGATTTTAGAACCTTCTGTTATAGTCTCACTTTTCAGAGATCTTGGTCCTAGCTATGAATCTGAGGAGTCACCTACCAGACTTCCACACTTCCCAGTACACACCTCTGCTCCTAAACTGACCAAGTCAGATGGACTTAGGCTTGCTAACATTTTCTGAAGTGACTGTGATTCCAATGTTCAGCCAAGTTTGGGAGCTACTGCTAAAATAACTCTTATTTTGTCCCTTCCAAGGTCTTCTCTCTTAGGGCTCCCGAGGAAAACAAAGCTTTCTAAGATGTCCTTAAGAGTGACTGGGAATTTTTATATACACAGTGTGTACACTGGTGCTAACTTATCTGTGCTGTGCCCATAGGTCTTCCTTTTCTCCCTCTGAGGGGAAAGGGCAAACACAGCTGAAACAAAAGAACTATTTACCCTAAGATGAATTATGTCACTAGCGGAGAAGGCAGACACAGCTGCAGCCAGTTTTTGTTTGAACAGCATTTCCCCCCTCTTAATGGTACATGTGGAAAAAGTTCTTTAAGCCCCTTAAAAACACAGGGCTCTGTACATCTTAAAGCATGTGATTTTTGTGTAATGCCCACCTCGGCCTCCTTTTGCCCAGGCAGTGTGATCTCCAAGGGAGTTGTTGTCACCCAGACACATAACCCCAGACCCTCAGACCAAGGCCCAGGGCATTCTTGCCATGGTTCTCCAGGCTGGAGAAAATGAGCTGTTAACTGTGTTTGATCTTTACCTCCTAAGAGCCCCAATTCCTCTGCAGGTGTGAGAGGAGGAGACCATGCATGGAGTTGACCTACAGGTGTGAGCTGAACGCCACCAACCTCCCCTCCTGGCATGCGTTCATGAGCCTGGGTATTTTGATGGACAGTTTTATGGGAGACTGGACAGGAACACATGCCAAGATGCATAAGCTTCACCAGCCCATGCTCAGCCAGTCACCCATAAGTTAGTGAGAACAAATAATATTTTCACCCCCTCTCCAGGTCTCCTAAAGATGTGAGTGAGAGATGTGCGTGTGTTTTAGGGAGCTTAATTACCAGAGCAGCTGAGGAACTCTTTAAAATGCAAGCCTTGAGTCCTAGCACCTCAGAGGCAGTAGCAGGCTGATCTCATGAGTTCCAGGCCATTCTGGTCTACACTGCAATTTCCAGGCCAGCCATGGGTACATAGTGACACCTTATCTCAAGAAAAACAAAAGAGGGCAGGGTTCCTTCAGTCTATGAGATACCTCGTGGAATCTACATGGACAGTAGAAGTGGTCTTACAAAGTCTTGGCAAAGGTGGGAGTTTTTATTTATTTTTACTAACAACCAGTTAGCTATGGCAAAAATCTGTTGTCTTATAACTGTTGGGAATCTTGATTTTTTTTGCAGTCATTTGAGTAACTCAAGATTATTTATATTAAAAGGTGGGGGAAGCAAAACTCTCACCTACATTCCATCATGTTACTTTGAACTTGACAAAAAAGCAAGAAGTCACCATGAAAGTCCAGGGGTGACGCAGAGTATACCTGTGGTAATGGGTCCCACATGCTATCTGTCAGGCATGAGTGGGGAGAAAGGTGGGGGACATTGAGATAATTGATGGCTAATAAGCATCAAGGTTAAGGACGCCTCGGGTAGAAATCACATGGACAATCACCAAGGAAATTACAGACTTTCTTTTTAACCATCTAATAGAAACTTCTTTATTGTTCTTGGAGATGTCCATGCTTTTAATTATTGCTCTTATGCAAGATTCTAAAACAAAAGTCAGATTTTCAATGGTTTAACTTTCAGAGAACTCTTTCCAGTCTAACCCATTCTTCCAGTGGGGACCATTTTGCACACCCAGGACTTGAATTTATCAATGGACTAAATGAACAAAGTAGCCTATGGTGTATAACTGCAACATGTGGTATGAAGAGATAGATGCTCCTTTCCTAAGCATAGAGCAGATGGATTTCTGTGGTTTCTTTTCCACTACACCCATGGTATATTTTCTTGCCTTTTTCCTACACTGGGGCAACAGACAGATACCATTCCTAAGCTAAGAGGTAAGACTTTTGCACTTGAGGTGAGAAAACTACAGGGGTCCTAAGAGTCCCTGTCTCTGAATGGTGTAAGATTGGAAGCCTAATAATGGTAGGCACTGGTTCCTGCCTGGGACCTGCTAGCACAGCGACTGCTCTCTGAAATCCCATCTCTTCCTGTCTCACCCTGAAGATGAAGCTTCCAGGCTTCTTTTAAGATGTTCAAGTTACCAACCTTTCCCTCCTTCAGCTCTCTTCCATTGCTCTGGTGGCATTGTCTTTTTCCAGACTTGTGCCACCCTCCCTGACTTCCCTTTGTTCCCCCAACACTGATTTCTTTCTCTCTGCTTCTTACTGTAGAACATCTCTGGACTTTCGTGTTGTCACCCTTCTGCTTATTGGTCTAGGTTTTTCCTGAGAAGCCTGAGGGCTCCACCTGTCCTCCCCCAATCTCTATTCCTTGAGAGGCAGAGACTCCTAAATTCACAACAAAGATATTAGTGGGGCTGTGGATGGATCTCAGTGGTAGAACATTTGCCTAGCCTAGCATTTGCCTACACAGGATCTTAGATTCCATCAGAGAGAGAGAGAGAGAGAGAGAGAGAGAGAGAGAGAGAGAGAGAGAGAGAGAGAGAGAGTGTTAACATCTTTGAAGGCTCTATCTCCAATGGGATGTTTCCAATTAAAAGACATGCCATCTTTGAGTGAAGGAGATTTCTGTCAGAGAGTATGGAAGTACTGGAGTATGGAAGAGCTCAGGGATTAGGCTCTCCTCCAAAAAACAGCCTTGTGCATCAGATGTTCCTGTTCCTGCATCTGAAGCAGGACCCTGAACACAGAGCAGAGTGGGCAGTCAGGAAGCAACGACAGCTCCGACAGGGAGGAAGTGTGTCCTGGAACCCAGAGTTTCCTCTTGCCCCTTCCAGCAGCCACCTTTAAGGATAACTGTGTGTAGTAGTCCTGTGTCACACTTGAGTGGGCAGCTGACGTAGCTGCCAAGAATGGAGTCGGTGCTAAATCACCACTGACTCATTGCAACATGAATGATCTGCAATGAGCACCTCAAAGCCACCTCAGAAACAGGCTGCCTGTTTCATGCCACTTTCCAGATCACACTCATTTTCTCCTGTGGCTCGTCCAACAGGGAACTGTACAGGGAAGAGCATCCTGGGGAGGAGGGTTCCAGCTTCATCACCTTGACACCATGCAAAGTCTCCTCACCAAGTGCATTAGTCTTCTAAAGAAATATTTTATTTAGCCACCAGCTTGTTCGATATCTTGTATTAATTTCCCACAGCCCAGAGCCCGCCTTGTTCTTTTTTTTTTCATACCATGTTTTCCCATGGAGGGACTGTTTAGTGTTCTGGAGCAGACAGCTCTGCATTGAAAACAATAAGAGCTCTGGGCCCCACATGGCTGCTTCAACCAGAACAATTTTGCCTTTATCTGATTTACACATTGAAGTTCTCTGTGAGGCTCTGTTTGTAGAAAATCTGCTTGTTAGTATTTAAAGAAAAGGAAGTAGGGTACTGTTATAAAACTCTCCTGCAAGCAAAACAGCTGCTGTCTTCAGCTCACCTGTTCTAGCTTGCAAGAGATCACCAAGAGCAGGGCTGTTGACTGTTAGGCACCATCAGAAGAGGAGAGGGTGGGCGGGTCCCTGGACCCTCATTTGAGATTCTAGCCTTTCCTCTCAGTCATTTATATGAAGTTGTACCCCTAACTGCCCCCAGTGAGGGTCTAGGTAGGTAGGTCAGTGGCAGTATAAATAGGCTGGGGGAAGTTACCCGAAGGGACTCCATCTATGCAGCTGTGGAAGTCACCATCCACACTGTGTGAAGACTCTCTGGGGCAGCTTCTTTGGAGTCATCCATCCTCCCACAGTACCTCATTCATGCTCTATAGGTAAGCCCAATAAACTCTCTCCCCTGTGAGAACTTTGGAGGAACTGTGTGTTCTTTGGTTTGTTCCTGGGACTGTATATGGAGGGTAGATGTCATTCGCATCTTCCAAGGAAAGGGGTCTACTAACAGGTAGTGCAGAGGAAAGAAGGAAGGAAGGAAGGAAGGAAGGAAGGAAGGAAGGAAGGAAGGAAGGAAGGAAAAGACAGGGAGAAGAGGAGGGAATGAAGGAGGGAAAGAATCAAGGCAGGAGGGAAGAAAGAATGGGGGGAAAGGAGAAAGGAAGGAAGCAGGGATAGAGGAGAGGAGAGAGAGAAGAAAGGAAGAGAGAAATGGGGGAGTGGGGAGAGGAAGTCGAACAGTGTGAAAAGGGTGTTCATTCTCTCTCCCTGTCCCTTGTTTACATAGTCTGACTGAGTGCACTGTCCATTTCTCAAAAGACTGTTCATCAGTAGTTCCACGCTTTGACTTGAATGCTTTTGGCCTAAGAGCCCTATCTACTTTGGCTGTTCCTTTAACAACTGTAAACTAATAATGTCTGTTGACCCAGGCAGAGGGCAGTGTTGTCTCCTGGGACAGAGGACAGGATGACAGAGAGGCACCACTTCCTTTAAATAAGAATGTACACAAATGCATATGCATGGCTAGATAATATATTAAGAGTTTATACAAATGACTATGTCTATAAATTTATATGTGAGTAGTTTTATCTTGGGTGAGAAAGTGTTTAGAAGAAAGGAAGGCGGCAGTTAGCAGTTATTGAGAGCCACCTAGGCACTGGGTCTTACAATGATCACCTTTATCTAGTTTTACAAAGCAACCAAAAGATGTAGGACTCATGAGCCTAATAGAGTCATTTTATTGAGAAGCTTTTTTTGGTGGGTCAAACATGAAACATATTTATTTTTTTAATTACATTGCTGGCCACATTCTCTATTTTGGAAAAGGCATGTTTAACAGTGTCTCAGCTTGATTCTGTAACGTTTTGGTCCCCCTTGGGTTTCTGCAGTATCTCATTTGGGTTCTGGAGACTCCACCGTGTTTCTGTAAGGCCTCTCATCTCATTCTTAGTACCTTCACTCTTCTCCCTCCTGCCTGGGTGGCCAGGCCTGTGGCTGGAGTGGCTTTGGGGGAGATGGACTGGGTGGTCTATCCAACACAGCTTCTCTATCCTTCCCTCACCCCTACCCTCCTTCTCCCTGTCTGCTTGTGGTTGGAAGGAGGCAAAAAGACAAATATCTTTTTATTGAATGTTCTTAGTGAGATCATAGCTGTTGTCTGGGAGGGCTACCCATGCCGTTTTAGCTCACTTGTTTGACTGTATATTTATGACTCACGGCTCCAACTTGCCTGCTGGACAAGAAAGCTTCTCCAAGAAACTCTTGTGGGTGTTTAGGGCTCTTTGTAAGATCTATGTCTGTTTTCCTGCAGATGTATGTGCTTAGATGAGACTGTCCCTAGTGAGTGTGTTTTGCCTCTTCTTTCTTCTACAGTTAACTGTGGGGTTATTTGTTTCTATATCACTATATCTCAGTGGACCTGAGAACAGGAAGGGGGCATGCTTATGTTTCCCCCAAGTTCATATGGTGAAACAGGATTTCCAGTGTGATGGTTTTCAGCGAGATGTGGGGACTTGGAGAGAGTTAGATTGTAAGTATGGCATCTTTATGCCAGGGATTAGCAACTGCATAAAAGATATGGGGGGGCTTACCATTCCCTATAATGTGTGATGATACAAAGAGGAGGCTGGCTATCTGTGACCACCTTGATCCTAGATTTCTCCCATTCCAGAATGGTGGCACATATATTTCTGTTGTGTATAAGCCTTCCAGTTCAGAGCATCCTGTTAAGGCTGCCAGAACAGACTAAGATATGGTAGTCATAAATAACAGACATACACAGATGCACCATTTAAGGGAAGTTTACAGCATGGCACCTGATCACCTGACTGACATCATTTTTTAATATATATATATATATATATATATATATATATATATATATATATTAATCACTAATCTTATTCAACTGCAAACCCTGTGGGCTACAATAATGGAAGTCCTGTCAAGCTGTACTGCTAGTGCATTAGTGATTGTGGTGGTTTAAATAGAACCCACCCCATATAGGCTCATATATTTGAATGCTTAGTTACCAGGGAGTGGAACTGTTAAAAAGATTAGAAAGATTAGGGGGATATGGCCTTATTGCAATAGTTGTTGTAGGAAGTGTGTCACTGAGGGTGAGCTCTGAGTTGTCAAATATCTACCCCAGGCCTAGTATTTCTCTGTCTCTCTGTCTCTGTCTATCTTTCTCTGTCTCTCTGTTTCTGTCTTTGCACACACATACATCCCCTATAGAGGATGTAACTTTCAGCTACTGCTCCATCCACTGGCCATATGTTGTCTCATTCCCTGCCATGATGATAAGGACCATGGACCAAGCCTCTGAAACTGTAAACATAGCCCCAATTAAATGTCCTCTCTCATAAGAGTTATCTTCATCATGATGTCTCATCAAAGCGATAGACGACTAAGACTGTGACGTGAATGTCATGGGAGTAATCAACCAATTTCTGATTGGATTTAAGGCTTCTGTGTAGGGGAAGCTGTAGCCACAACTACTTAGGGGCTGTCTATGGAGCATGGTCAGGCACACCTGTAGCCAGCCCCTAAGTAGGCGTGGCTACAGCTTCCCCTACACTTCTACATGAGATGGAATCCATACTAGGCACTGTAAGCCATGCCAAGAGTCTAGATAAGTCGTAGACTCTTAAAGAGAACCTAATAAGATTATTTTACTAAATGGAGATAGCATACAGATGACTCCTAGTGACTTACTCCTCTACCCATTGATTAGTGTATCTCTCAACCCTCTTCAAAGAAGCTTCTTCTAGCAGTAAATTGCAGTTAACATAGAGCCCTATAGCTTGTCCACACACATAGTATAAGAGAATGCAGAGTTTACAGCCTTCAATGGGACATCTCTAGCATACCTCTCCCTTTAAGGCTCAAGTATCTCCGCGGAAGGGGGAAGACATATTGTAAGAACAAGAGGTGGCAGATAACATCAAGGGAACAGTGTTTTCAAGACACAACAGGGCAGTTGCTCATGTGAATTCACAGTGATTATGACAGCATGTGCAAGAACTGTACAAGCTTAAGCCAGGCAAAAATCATAGTATGGGGGTGGGTGGGCATTAGGTCTCACACTTAGCTGAGGAGCTACTGGCATTTGAGAGCACACACACACACACACACACACACACACACACACACACACACACACACACACACACAGAGAGAGAGAGCAGAGAGAGAGAGAGAGAGAGAGAGAGAGAGAGAGAATCAGTTTTCTTTAAGGATGTGACCCCTTATAAGTCAACCAAGCTCCAGGGAATGACCCACACCCAATAACAGCTGGGTAACACAAAATAGAATTGATGGGCTGAAAATGAGATAGAATACAAAGTTGGGTGGATAGGGAGGTGAACTGTATTCAGGAGCATTTATAGAAACTTCTAGCACTATGAAAGCTAGCCAATAGGGATAAAGCTTCTAATCAGTACCTGCTTTATTTTTCCACATCTAATGACTCAAATATGTGGTGTTTTGAGCGTTACTGGAGCTTTTACTGTTGAATTCTGGAGGATAGCCAAGAGCAATGGCAATAGTCTCTAATATTTGATACTGACCTCACTTGCCATCAACTTAAAAAGAGGTAACCTATTCCTGGTACGTGTGGTGTCTACTGGGGGAATTATCTTTCTAATCTAAGGTAATTCCATTTAAGCTCTTTTTATATGTGCTTATGTATGTGTTTTAGGAAGCTTCTACAGTAGTATGTTTTCATATGAGTTTTTTAAAAGGCCTCCAAATCTTCACTACTATTTCTTCTGATGAGATAAAGGGGAAGAGGTGTAGGGTGCTGGCACTTCTAAAACCACACCATGCATTCAAGTATGGAGTTCAATAGTCATTCAGCAAACACTTATAAAATGTACTCCTGTAATAATGCAATATATATATACATATACATATATATTATATTATATATTATAATATACATTGTATATATTATAATATATACATATATATATATTATATATAATTTTAATTTGAGTATGGCTAATTATACAAATAAACCCTCACATGTATGTATAGAGGTAAATGTGTCAAAACTCTGCTATTTTGATGTACAAAAATGTGGTAGTTTTTATTCTATTATTGGTATAATCTTCCTTATAAGCCCTACCCTGATGAGTGCTAGCTAGGATCAGAGAGAAGTCTCAAAATTTTACAATTAAAATTATTAAAAAATTAATAAAAATAGTTTTATTATTTTTAATCATGTGATTGTATGGATAGTGCAGGTGACTATGGAGGCTACACATATTGGGTTCCCTGCAGCTGGAGTTATAGGAGATGATGGGGCATCCAGTGTGGGTGCTTGGAACCAAACTCAGGACCTCTGCAAGAGCAGTGTGTACCCTTAACCACTGAGCCATCTCTTGAGCCTCTAGTACTAATATTTTAATATAATCATTTTATACTTATTATTTTGGGGGGACTGTGTTCAACTAATGAAGGTTTCATGTTCCATCCCAGATATGTCTGTGCATATATCCTGGGCGACTTATTTTACCTCATGATAAAGAAGAAGCCTCAGGATCATGTGTGTGCCTCACAGCTGATGGTCCAGCCTGATGTGAACACTGACCATGTGGGGCACCTGGTAGAACTGTCTGGCCTTGCTTATTCATGTCTGTAACCCAATTTCCAGTATTCAATATTTTTGAATCTAAAGGATGTGAATTCCTTGAACCTTTAAGCATTGCATAACAGGGATGCAGAATATTATAGAATCCCATATACAAATACAAAATTCCACATTCATTGTTGGCTCAAGTTCATTCATATGCTTGCATCCATCCATCAATGCTACACCAGCAAAGATCTTGCACCTAGAAGCTCCAGTCTTTGTAAAGTACAGCTGTGAAAGAGGGCAATTCACTTTGACTTTTGTGCTTCCCCCTAAGACATTAGATCTCTCTGTAACACGTTCCCTTCATAAATCAGCCCTGTGAAGATGGAGGAGGCTAGTGTGCCATCTATTTGCCCAACATCAATTGCTCTTCTCTTGCCATACTCCTCAAGCTAGAATTAGCTTGATTCCTACTTCCTGCTGGGGGTTGGGCTTCCTTATTCCTGTCTCTTTTTGAGAATATCTGTATTTGCTTCCTCTATTGTATACAGAAGAGCAAACCAGCTTGCTGGTGAAGGTGAAGAAACATATTGGGTGAAGTGTTTATTTTGTCTCATTGTTTATCAAAATCAACAGGACTAGACGTCAGTTCAGGAGAATGTTTCAGAACACTGCTGCACCCCAGACACGGTAGAAAGAAAACTGCAATCAGCAACTAAGCAATTTCAAAGGAACTATTCAGCCTTTTTTATGACACTGCCAATTGTCATTTGAGATACAAAATCTTTGGCCTAAATTTTAATCTAGTCTAGACATAGGCATTTAGCCTCATGGTCTGAGCAGCTGCTGGGTTCTCAGCTCCTTCAGTGTGCCGACCATCATTTTTGTTCATACTGTATAAATCAAACCAATAAATCGCCCTTTATATGTTCATTCTGTCACTTCCATTCTGTTTCTCAGACTTATGATCCTCAGAACCATCAGGAAATACATTTGAGTTGTGTTAAGATGCTAAATATATGAAGAGACCACATTGAAATCTACTAATTTATAAGCTAATTGGAAAACACAACTTAAATGCCCCTGAATGGAG
The DNA here is from genome assembly GCF_003668045.3 of Cricetulus griseus. Lineage (NCBI taxonomy): Eukaryota > Metazoa > Chordata > Mammalia > Rodentia > Cricetidae > Cricetulus > Cricetulus griseus. Next base: position 78,669,135 of record NC_048600.1, on the reverse strand, counting down.
GTGCCATGTTGGGGTTGATAGTGCTGATCCCAGAAACTGTGGATGAAGGATATTTCCCTATAAGTTGTTGTCAAGAAAGACTATATAAACCTTCAAGAGTACACAGTTATGGCCACCGCTCTTGGTCACCATAAGAAGTGAATGGTAAGATCCTGTTGCTGAAGACACCTCACACCTTGGAATATAGAACACTGAGGAAACAATATTGGAATTGAGTTGGAAACTTCCACACTGATAACAAAAGTTTCTGTGTAGACAGGTAGGGGATAAAAGTCAGCAATGGTCTTTCCTAGCTTTGGGTCTTGCATAGGACAATAATACCTTTCTAGGACAGATGTACTTATTGGTGTAATATTGACATGGCTCTTATGGGAGTATATTAGTTACTTTTCTGTTGTGATAAAATGCCATGACCAAGGCAACTTATGGAAGAAAAAGTTTATTTGTGCTTATGGTTCCAGAGGGCTAGAATGCACGATGAGGTCATAGGTACTAGGGGTAAATTTACTTTTGCTTTACCAAATGGGCATGATGTCATGCTGCCCCCTAAACATTTGTGTTTATTCAATAAGACAGTGCTGCTTTCAGCATCTGTCTGTAGCAGATGGTGGCTAATGCAGAGAGACTTGTGGCTGGCCAAGGTGCTGAGTACAAGTGACCATTGACTGATCAGTCTTAAATAGGACATCTGTATCACTCCTTGCAATGCTCAAGAGACATAATGTAAAAGGTGTGGGAAGAATATAGGTGCTGAATGACAAGGAGGAAGGCCATGAAATGCTGTCTTATGGGTATAACCTGGCCATGGCACTCATGAACTCACAGCAGATGTGATGCCTGCCAACACTGAGATAGCAAATGTTCAGTAATAGATGGGAAAAGGGCTCATGGGGTCCAGGCCCACTCAGGAAATCAGGAAATTCTGATCTTCAGTGACTTAGACACTGGTGAGTTAATCATACTCCAGAGATTTGAGCTATGCCTATGACCACATAAGTGGCTGTGGTTAATTCCAGTGGGTCACACATACAAAACAATCAAATCAAAAAGATAGAAAAGTGGGGTGGGGACTTGGTGAGAGGAGACCAGTAGGAGTAGGAGGTGAATATTAGAGGGTGAGGGAACAAGCATGATCAGAATGATATACATATATATATATATATATATATATATATATATATATTATATGCATTATATATGTATGTGTATGTCTATCAAACTATCAGAGAATACATGAATATTTTAAAGATGCTAAGTTAAAGTAATTTGTTAGCACATTTACCCATGGGGGGCAGTCAATACTGAAAGGGGACCCTTCGTTTCTGCTTAGTTTTGCTTGCTTGTTTCTCTGATTTGACACAGGGTCTCATGTAGTTCAGTGTGGTCTCTGACTCGCAACATATCTGAGGATAACCTTGAACTTCTGATCCTCTTGGCCCCCACCTCCTAAGCATTAGCGGCATGAACCAGGATGCCTGTTTCTTTGTTTTCTGTATCTAGCACATTCCCACTAATGTATTCACAGCCCTTCACTCCTGTTTTACTGGTCTACAACAGAGAGGGAGGCCCTGTGGCATCACAACTACAACCCAGCAAGTCAGAAGCATGTATGGCTTCCTTAGCAAGGAGAGATTTCTATTCCTCCCTCTATTGGAAGGCAAAGAACACCCCAAGATCAGGGAATCTTACAGTATTCGACACATAAGAATCATTGAATGTGTAAGAGTAGCTTCTCAAAGAACCCATCTTAATTTTATGCTTTCAAAACTTCCATGAAAATATTAGAACTTACTTTTCCTTGATGTGCAGATGAAATCCGACACTGCTTTGCATTGGATGGTTTACATGGCTTGGCACTTTCACGGAACAGGACTCTAGATTTTTAAGTTGATGTTTTTCAAACAAGCATTCCTGTAGCCTCCTTTGAGGGCATAGGTGGGTCTGTACATATAATCTTGGGGTTTTAAATATCTTTACACATGGATAGAGCTTTGGTGATGCTGAATGAATAAAAAGATGAAGAATGAATGTTTTCCAAACAAGCTGTGGATTTGGTGAGGAAAGTGAGTTGTAAACCAAATCCTTTGGTGGTAGGTGTGAAAATCGAAGAACCAATTCATACTGAAATGTTTGCATCCCAAACTGTAGCAAGCATGTAGATGTGGTTCTGAATCCACCGTCCCAATGCATCCTCTCTGCTATCCAGAGAGCCACGACAGCAGGGAGGAGTAGCATCTCAGTCTCAGACTACATCTTGGACCCATTATCTGTCCCAGCTGACAATAGAGTTAACGGCAGCATCCCCCATTCAGGCCCCTAATGGACTGCACATCACTACTTCAGAACACCTGAAAGACTGTCTGGGTGCGTCTCCCCAGCACCTGACAAGAGATGGGTGGAGGCCCAAGAGTAATTGTTGTGTCACTTCCATGTGATTTATTGCAATAGGTAATTATGTCTACAGGGCACCATCTGGAGACCCAATTTGTGCTCTTTATGAACAAAAATTAAAGTCAACACATACTTTCTGCTGAACTCGGCTCTGGACTGCTCACACCTAGAGCCCCTCTTGCTGTTTGATCCTCATGCCACACACCAGTTGTTTCCACTTAGAGGGGCCGAGCCAGGCAGAGGAACTCTCAACAGACAAGATGGGCTTTCTCTCCTTACACTCTCTTCTCCACGGGTTAAACGTGGCCAGAGCGTGCATCATTCCAAAGCTTCACAGGGCAATGCTGTTGCATTTTGCTTCTGACTTAGCACTCACTGGCCATTGTCGAAAATCTCATGCATTTTAATAGCATCTGCCCATCCCACTCCCCTGCAACTATCCAGGGGCTAATAATTGTCTCCAAAATATTTACTTCCAAAAAAGGGTCCTGGAAAATGATGAGGACTTCTTTAAAAATATCACTTGTCTTTCAAGTAGGTCAAGAAAGTTTCTAAGCCATTCTGGGAACCTTTTTTTTTTTTTCTCTCAAACCTAACTTTGTGGACTTGGCTTAAAAAATGCTTATTCCTTTCAATTAAAACCAAGAGCATTAATCAAATGTTTGACACTATAAATGTTTCCAATTAACATCTAGCTTAAAACCACATGTGTTCCAAGGGAAATTCAAAAGATCTATCGGTACAGGTGACCCCTGAGAAACCATTAACACATGGCTGGAGACAGCAAGAAACATTCTCCATTTGTGAGAAAGATAAAGAATCCGTTTAGGGCTCATTACTAGTTCAAACATCACGTTTAGATTGGAGACTCCTACACGGGAAGTTAGGGATTCATCAAGAAGTCAAAAGGAAAATAGTAACATAGCCTTTTTAAAAACAATCACACCCGAATGAACAAGGGGTGCCGGCCCTAAACAAAACCTAGGTTTGCTCATGATCCAGAGGTATGGGCTGTTTAATTTAGGAGTTAATCCCAAGCAGTTCTTTTTTTGCCTTCTTCTGTACAGGTTGCATGCTCACATGCCTGCTGGGTCCAAGCAGGTTGCAGAAATGAAGAGAATCGGATGGCCCAGTGTACCAGAGACCCTTGCAGCTCACCTCTCTAAAGGGACATTTTTCTGGTTAATGTCAGCCAACTTTTGTCTTCTAAATATGAAGCCTGATGCTCTAAGAGAACCCAAAGATCCTAAATGGTGATAATTAATTGAATGGAAGACAACAATTAGCACTGACCTTTTGCCCAGCATCTGCCTTTGGGTGGAATCAGGGGCCAGGCTAACTTGGTCCCAGAGTGGATGGCAGTGAACCCTTTTGAGAGATATGTCAGTCCATGGCCAGCCTTGGCAGAGAGGCCTTCTTTGGCTGTCTCACACTGAATCCACCCAGCTCTCAGCAGAGAAGACTTCCCAAATCATTTCTCAACTGATCGGTCAAAGTGAGTTAAATTATTCCAGGTGTGCTGTGTAGGGGGTTATTATGACCATAGGGAAATGGTAACATTAGGACAAGCCCATCGCCTAGCAAGCTGATAAATTGCCTTCTCCTGCCTGTCTCCTCATAACCCTTCAACAGCTGGGCTGCCAGTCTCACGGTGAGGGGCTGCCAATAGACACCTAGTGCTAGTCGGCTGGGCCCAGAAAGACATTTTTCTTTTTCATTTTTTTCCTTTGAAATATCTTCTAAGAGACAAAAGATGGCCACAATAAGATAAGTGTCTGGACAGTCACACAGAACAAAATATTGGACATCTAGAAATGATTTCAAGACCCAGATAACTGTTACACTCATATTTGTGCATAAACTATTATCCTTTCTTTCTTCTCTCTCTCTCTCTCTCTCTCTCTCTCTCTCTCTCTCTTTTCATTCTTTCTTTCTTTTCTTTCTTTCTTCCTAACACAAAGCAATTACAACATGTGTGTGCTTTGGCTGGAAATTGTTCAATGGGTTTTAGAACAAACAAACAAAAAAAAGAGAGATGCTAGTTTCAGCTTATTTCAGGAATTTCCCATTGTAAAGCCTGGTTCTCTGTTCTGCACTTTAACTATGACTGCTAAGTGATTCGCATTGCTCTTCTCAACCTTGGCTTAAAAATTGGTCAGAGATACCAAACTTTATAGAAAAGCATAATTAAGAGTTGATCAGGTATGCTCTGATAAAAGCTAACTCAGGGTGCAAGTTGCAAACACCAGCCTGGTTCTTGCCTTGTGGACATGCCATCACCCGTGGGTGATATTATTTACTCCCCCAGGCATATATTGGGATTTGTTTAGGATTCATGTTTTTGCAAATCACAGGAAACCCAATTAAAATGGGCTTAACTCAACAAGCAACAGATCTTATTGCCTGTCATAACTGAGATGCCCTGGCCAATCCAGATCCATGAATATGACACAGTGCCCACACTCCTTCACCTCTTCACACTGCTGGCTTCAGCTCCCTAGCTGGAAACCAGGAGCTCTAGACCCACACACACTAAAGTGAAACATGCCTTTTCTTCAGTCTCAGGGTGGGGACCAACTAAGGTTTGATTTAACCATGAAGCTGCGATGAATGACTCAGCCAATCTTTGTATCAAAGTCAATGTCATGCTTTGTCAAGGACTATGCCACACATCACCTTTGAAGTTGGGTGAAACAAAGGGCTGGGTGTCTTGATGCATGGAGTTTTCCATCAAAACTAGGGGACAGTAGGTATCTATTATGTTTTTTTTTTTTTTCTGTATACATGTGGAGGCCAGACAACCTCGGGTGGGGTGTCCTTCTCAGGGGCTGTTCATCTTCTTTCTTTCTTTCTTTCTTTCTCTCTTTCTTTCTTTCTTTCTTTCTTTCTTTCTTTCTTTCTTTCTTTCTTTCTTTCTTTCTACCTTCCTCTCTCTCTCTCTCTCTCTCTCTCTCTCTCTCTCTCTCTCTCTCTTTTTCCTTTTTTGGCATGGAGGAGGTGGGGTCTTTCACTAGCCTAAAACTCGCCAAGTAGGCTAGGTTGACAGACCATCATACCCCAAGGATATGCCTGTGTCTGCCTCCCTAGCACTGTGATGACAATGGTATACCATTCAAAGCTTTTAAATGTGGGCTCTGTAGCTCAAACTCATGTCCTTGTGTTCACAAAACCAGGACTTTACCACTTGAGCTGTACCCCTTGCCCATTGTCCATCATTTTCATGAATTACTTCTCGGTTGTACATATCTACGACGACCTTGGGATAGTTCAATACACCTGAACTGTGCAATGATGCACTTAGGGTGGTGGGCAGTTCTATATCTTGGGTGCTTATATTTAGAGATGTCATGCCCCTCTATTCTCATCCCTCAGAGGATCTGTAATAAGTTTGTGAGCCAAGTCGCCCTACTAGGCTGTGACTCACTGGAACCTGCTCCTTCTTCTTCTGTTTTATATCTCTGTGTTTGTTTTTTGAGATGGGTTTTGATATATAGTCTATCCCACATTTGTAATAATTTCTATTTTAAAGTCAGATTGGTTTAATATTAGTTTTCACATCTGAAGAACACGGTGTTTTTTCTTCTTATATCTGGCTAATTTAGAAAAATGAACTCCAGTTGATAATAAGACACCATTCTTTTTATGGCTGAATAGTATTTCACTATGTATATATACCATATTTTGTTACATTTGTATCCTTTGATTAATATCTAGGTTGATTCCATATCACACCCATTATATTCTGGAACAGAAATATCCATTTTGTCTAGAAGTCTTTAGGTAGAATGAATGATTTCAACAACTTGTGTATTAGAAATACATATTAATGGAAAAAAATGCTCTCTTAAAGAATTTGTCCTTATCTAACATTCTTTTCTTTGACTACTTTAGAAAAATTTTACAACTACTGTCTCTGAAAATTCGTTCCCTCAAACATTTTTTTCTGCATTGATAGGAATAGTTTCTCTCACTGATAACAATATTGCTTCACTTTTATGGAGAAACTCACCCTTCCCTAGGCACAACTCACTTACTTTCTGTTTTTGTGACCTGCTGCCTTGTGTGCACCAACTATGGCTGTTCTCATCAGTGTGTGAAGCTTTTGCCAATCCTAGAGGGGCTGCCCCCCCCCAGAATAGCTTTTCCTAGACACATAGGTAGCTTAATCCAGTGCAAAAACAGTTGTGGCCCCATTGCCTCCATTTGGAGCTCACTTCTTGTACTCTAGGCCTCTGATCTCCTGCCTAACCACCCAGGCATGGGTTCCAATTACTGGGGACATCCCTTAGACTCTAGACTCATAGAATTCTTGAGCCAGGTATCTTTGAGCCTGCTGACCCTGCCTTGTCAGTTTCTTCCCTTGGAAACTGAAGACTGCTGTCCACATTGCCCCAGGCTCTTTCTCCTGATCCATTCCAATGCTTCCCCATGTAGCCCACTTATGATGTGATGTCCCCACTCTTCTCAAGGATTGTGAGTAACAGACGACTATGTTCTCATTGGCAACATACCCTGATACTTCCTGATATGGACAACTGGGTAAATATTTATTTGAAGGCTGTCACTTCCATGAAAAGCTTAGAGGGGTATACACTTTTTTTTTTTTAATGGGGACATACGGGTGGAGCAATTGTGATGGAATTAACACTCATGAAATCGCAAGGGAACTTTGTCCATTCCATGTTTGCACATGGAGGAAAGACTACTTGAGATAGAAGAAGCTGGCTGTTCCCACATCAGGAAGTGAGCTCTTACTAGCCTGTCACTGCTGGTATCCCAGTCTTTCTCCAGAACTGTGGCAAAGAAGATTTCTGCCAATGATGCAGCCAGTGATATTTATTATGGCAGCCCATGATGACTAATGTGCGTTCTGAATAAACAGGCTTTCATTTTCTACTTTGCAGCAGTGTGGGTGAAGACTAGTCTCCAGTGCATGGAGTTTAGGGGCTTGTCCTGCATGCAGCCAGGGACTGGTAGCTGGGACGTTTTCGTTCCCTTCACTGCTGGGAAGGCACAGCCTTGCACATGCTTACGGGCTTCCCCCACCACACAGTTGTGACTTTAACACTGTCATCGTTGACTGTTTCCTGAAACTTTGTACTAACTTAGGAGCTCATTGACCTTATCCGTATTAACCTTGAGCTGTGAGCTGAGTGCTAGCTGATTAGTCTATAGTTTCTGACAACATACGTTTCCCTCATCTCATCCAAATACCATGAGGCCCTTTGTGCTTGCTTATCTCACAGCTCTGCCATGTGTGTGGAAGTGTATCTCAGGAGAGCACAGGGAGTCTTCACTGACCATCCTGCTTATACTCATTCCAGTCCACAGTGAAGATCTGAAAGCATTTTTAGTTCCCTTGTCATGACCCTGGAGGAGCATGACCTTCTGTGTTTGCATTATCATAGGGACTGTCTTTAGTCTGGCTAATATTCACAAGACCTTTCCACAGCTACTGGTGATATTGTGGAAGGCAATATTGGCTCCTTGGTCCTGTGATCATTGTTAAAATAGACGCACAGAGAGTAGATATGGGCCGAGTTTATTACACAATAAAGTGGGCTACTTTCAGGGGTGATAATGCACATGGTCACAGGGAACACTTATGTCATGTGTAACATGGGCTGATCAAATCTTCCTTCCATTTGGCCTTCTTTGTCTTGTGTTTCCAGAAATTCTTTTAAGAGTCTCTCTTCCTAAAACCCCATCCTATGAAAACTCCTGTTACATTGGTTTTAGAAGTGGTACTATATCCACCCCACCTCTGATAGAATCCTTACATGGAACTTTGAGGGAGGGAGGGAAGGAGGGAAGGAGAGAGGGAGGGAGGAAGGGAGAGAGAGAGAGAGAGAGAGAGAGAGAGAGAGAGAGAGAGAGAGAGAGAAGTTGGATAAGCACTATGTGGAGGCTCCCTGCAGAAAATACCCAGTTGCATCTCTAAAACTCTGAACACAGATGAACATTCAAATGACACGGTCCTGAAAAAAAATACTCAGATATACGATGAAAACATTAACATTCTTTAAAATATTTTATTTATTTAATATTTAATTAAAATTCTATTATTTTACATATATGTGTAATTTTTCCTCATGTGCACCACATGTGTACAGTGAATAAAGTGGCCAGAAGAGGTATTGGATCTCCTGGAAGTAGTTATTTAGTTGTTAGCTGCTTGCTACTTGGGTGCTGAGAATCAAACACAGATTCCAGAGCAGCCAGTGCTCTTATCCACTGAGCCATCTCTCCCACAACAACATTAATTGAAGATAGGAAAGTTTTTGTGGACTGTTTCAGACAGTTCAGCTCATGGCCATGGGCTTCCTGCACTTGGTGAGCAGCACATCATGGCAGTGGGAGAGTTTGGAGGCAGAGGCTGGTGGTGGGCAGGAATGAGAGAGACATGGATGCTAGGACTTGATTTCTCCATTATTTTATTTTCTCAAGGTACTTTGCCACTCACACTCAGAGTGAGTCTTCCTCTTTCACAGGCAAACACAAAGGCCTACCTCCCAGGTGATTATAAATCCTGTCAGGTTCACACTGACAGGAGCTAATGGTTTCCTTTATTACTACTGAATATTGTATTTCAGCTGCATGTTTTGGTGCATACCTATAGTCCCAGTACTTGGGAGACAAAGGCAGGAGGATTAGGAGTTCAAAACCACCTTGGTCTACATAGCAAATGTCAGCTTAGGCAGGGCTGCATAGATATCTCTCATAAAACCCCCGCTCCCTACCCCACCCCAACTATATTTCTGAAAATGGTGAAATAATGTGTCATAGGAGGAAAAATATCGTAAGATATCATGGTATAAAAACAGGGTGAAATGATAGATATGAAACACATTTGTGATTTTTAAGGTTTCAATATGGAGAAAACCGCACCCAAATATCAGTACTCTAGGTACTGAATATCTGACTTTGGCAGTTTTCTATTTGTTTTTTAAGATGCATTTTCATGTCCACTGTGAACATGTCTTCTAAGATGACCATGAAAGTTACATGCCAGTCACTGAAGTGAGACACTTGAAATGGTTTTGGGTTCAGAAAGAGATGATGAAACTGGGCTTTTGTCTCCAAACTGGGGCTAGCAGGGAGACTCTCCTTGTGTATAGTGTCACACGAATGCCTCAACCTAAGAAGAAATCTAACATGAAGAAGGCCATCCTGGTCAGTGATGCTCAGTCAGCATCTTTACTTTCTCCTGACATGAGCTAAACATTCCCACTTACTGCTTACGCAGAGCAGTGTCCAGACTGGAGCACAGCAGCATATTTAACAGTAGTGTCTAGAAAGAATCGAGGCACTAATTTCCCTGAAGCTGAGGGAAAATGCAGCTGTTATGGTCCTGTGGTTAGGTGGATGCTGATTGGGTAATCTTGAGAGGGAAGCAGACAGACTCTCCACACCCCAGGTTACAGCTGTGTAAGCAACCATGATTGTGAAGAGGAAGATGAGAGAAACTGACCAGGTCTGCCCCAGTGTCTTGATCCAGACACCATCATCTTGCTTATTGCTGTGTTATGAGGCTAGCCAAGTTGTTGACAATGAATAGTTAGTTGTTAAACAAAATTACTCAAGCTTTCACATAATAAATTTATGAAATAGAATGGGGAGAATGGAGTAGGAAGATGAAGTAGAAGGAAGAAAGGAAGACTGTGAGAGACTAGCAAAAACTTTATGTGTGGCCAGAGAAAGAATACCACAAAAGTATGCCATCTATTCTCTCTTTTGGAGTAGATGGCATACTGTTAGCCAAGGGCAGGCTTCAGATATTATCTGATTCTCATATTCTTTCATTTTAATTTGTCCACTCGCTTTCTTCCTTCACTCCTCCCTCTCCTCTTTCCCAGCCTTCAACCCTCTTTGCTTACCTTCATCCCTTCTTCCCTCAGACCTCTCCTCCTCTTCCCCCTTCACCTCAACTGTCTCTCTCTTCTATTCCCCCTCCCCCACTTGCCTCCCTCGTAAATGCATTTGAAGCCTATTTCATTCCAAGCACAAGTTAAACATTGTATTTCCTCAAAGATTTTGGGGAAATTAAGCCACAACAAACACTGACATGTTAAAGAAATAATCACTGTAGAGTTCTGTTTTTTTTCTTTTTCTTTTTTTTTTTTTTTTTTTTTTTTTTCGAGACAGGATTTTCTCTGTGGCTTTGGAGGCTGTCCTGGAACTAGCTCTTGTAGACCAGGCTGGTCTCGAACTCACAGAGATCCACCTGCCTCTGCCTCCCGAGTGCTGGGACTAAAGGCATGCACCACCACCGCCCGGCTGAGTTCTGTTTTTAAAACATATCAGTAAATGTCATATTATTTTCAGTGGGTCCCACACCATCCAATCTCTAGAAAACGACTTCAGAATTCTCAGTGATGAAGAAAGTCTGGACTTTGAAGAATCATGCCTTCTCTCTATACAAAAGGCACAAACTTGGAAAGGTGGTTTTAGGCTGCCTGAAACAATCGGATCTATAAAGGCATCTCTAGCTGCTGCCCTTGAAGGATGGATGTGAAAAGGTAAATATTGGCCACATACAATCAATTGTTCATTGAAAGAATAGACAGGAAAAGGAAAAGCTGCATAGCAACTGGCAAGCCACAGATTCCATGCATAAGAGGGACTCATTCTGGGACGCAGAGACTGAAGAAAGGGATATATTGTGGGAATTACCAGTACAGAGTCAGGTGAAAATATAAGGGTATTTATTAGGGAGAAGCCTTACTTACAGAGTGGCCTAGCCAGCTGGCAGGGCAGGAGTAAGTACTCCTAAGCCTAAGATGAAACAGAAGAAGGGGCTTCCACATTCCCACTCCTCACTCTTAAACCTTCCCTACGTCACCCTGACCACGCCCAAGCAGGCATGGTTATGGTGTTCCCTACAGGGATATGTACTATAGGCTGAGTTAACAGTGATGGGGAGATGTGTTTATCTAGTCAGTTGTAATCCTCTGAGAATATTATAACAACACCACATACAAAGTAGAACAGTGAAGGGACAATGACAAAGACTTGGAAGCAGATCACAGGTGTCCACATGGGAAACTTTCAAACCATGACATAGCTGAGTAGCAAGGACCCAAACCGTGTAAATGAACACACAGTTTACTACATCCTGTTCATGTGTGATGGATGCCTAGGACTTTTCTCCTCCTTCTCAGTGACACACCTCTGCCAACCACACCTGCATCTCCCAAAACATTCAGTTCATCAATTACCTTGGCAAAGTAAGGGACACGGAGAAGGTGTATGTGGACTCTTGGGGCTTCCATTCATCAATGACATGTGACCCACAGCTGGGAGGACTGGGAAAAGAAGAATATGTACCAGTTAGTCATGCTTTTTCTTGTAGTCTACAGCATTTGTCACTTACAGAGAGAGAAGCTCATCTATTACAACCAGGTACAGGGGAGGGAAGTGGGGCTGCAGCCACATGGAGGAATGCACAGGACCTGGGAGATGCTGAAGGGCCCAAGAATGAACAATCAAGACCAAATTAAAGATTCAGAAACTATGACATTTGTGTCCTTAGACTTGGACAATAGTTTGGGCTTGGAAATAGTAAACAAGGCAGAAATGCATAAACACCAGGCTACAGGAGATTAATATAATAAAGAAATGGAACACACAGGTGAGCTGAAGTCTGGACTTTGATTTCCCTCCCTCAGTTCAGTGGGAGCTGAACTGAGGAACCCATGCTGGGTCAATTAAAAAAAAAAATCACGATGTGTGGATAAGAACAGCCACGGTGTTTGTTCCCACATGACATATGCCATCCATTCCAATATTATCTTGTCTGACTCTATGATTATAGACTCTGCAAAGAGTCTACGGATATTTCCTTTAAAAAGGAGAAGCCTGAGGTGGCCCTTATGGCAAGATAGTTTCCAAGGCTGAAGAAGACACTCCCATTTTTACAGGAAACCCAGCCCTCAGTAGGAACCCAGGTCCCTGGTGACTTTAGGGTCTCTCATTATAACTTCTCTGTCATTTCCCTGTTATTCTCTTAGAATCATGCAAGATGAAACTATAACATTGGACTATTTAGAGTCTTGGAGTCATGGAGAGAACCTTAGTTTGGGATGGGTGGTTGGGGTGGTAGACAGTTAGGTAACTTCATCAGAATGGTTATTTTGTCTTTCTTAGTTTTGTTAATTTTCATTTTCTTTGCTGTCCTCTTCCTTCCTTCCTTCCTTCCTTCCTTCCTTCCTTCCTTCCTTCCTTCCTTCCTTCCTTTCTCTTCCTTCCTTCCTTCCTTCCTTCCTTCCTTCCTTCCTTCCTTCCTTCCTTCCTTCCTTCCTTCACTCCTTCCTTCCTTTCTTAACTTTCTTTTTCAATTTAAAGCCTAGAATCAACAGGATTAAAAAAAACACTGGGCTTTCCTGAGGACACATGGGGGATTTCTAGAAAGTCAGCTGTGCAAACATGATGCCATCTTTGACAAACTGTCTGGAAAGATTGGCTGGGGATGCCGCCAGCCCCTCTATACCGCACACAGATGTCATGTGTGGTGTCTATAGCCAAGTTTATTATCTGACAGATACGGAGCACAAATATTGACTTTTGCTATTTTTACTGTAACAGCATCCATAAACATTGATTACTACTGGAGAGGTCAGGCTGCACTGGAGGCCACCGTCTTCACAGCCTAAGAGGGCCTTTGTCTTGCCTTGGGACAATTTAGTAAGAAATGGTGCTGTGCCTAGGATCCTTGTTTATGCATTGACACAAAAAAGAGCAAAATGGTGATGACATAAAAGGTACCACAGTTCTGAAGAACATGAAAATATCTCTACAGGGTCTCTATTGCATCTGCCTTCATTTAAGTCTAGAAAAAAAATTCCCTGATTTTTTTTAGAGGGAAACCGTAATAGTGCTTAAAGGCTCTCTGTGCAGTTCCCTCCTCTGATCCAGACAGATGTCTTTCCGTTCTGATGGCCATGCTCCACAGATAACTGCCTTTTCTCCTTCCTTCCTGTTATTACTGCCTCAGCAAGGGAGACAGTCTGTCAGCAATTCAGAGCTCCTTTGTAGGGAAAGAAGGGCTGCTTTTCTTATAAAAATATGTTCATTAGGCAAATGTAAGAAAGCAAGGAAAATTTTCTGATCTACTTTTTGTTTCATAAATTCCTATGAGTGGCTGGGCTCCTTTGTGTGTCTGTCCCATAGTTCTCATTTTAGTAGAGTGCAGCATCACAGCCCAACAATTGGAAGCTTCAGTAGATACAAGGCCAGAATGTGCCTCCACCTTCCCTAGTCTGAATCAGAACAAGTGAGTCTCCCCTGTCTTTAGGGACTTGAGGAAAAGAACAAAACCAACTGAGTCATGGTTAGGGATCAATATCCATTCAGGTCTGTTCAGAGCCAAGCAAAGAGTTCTGAGGGGCCTGGAGGGGCTGAGGGCTGTGTGATAGTGGGAGCCCTTATTATATTTATTTTAATACAATGAAGCCATGTTTTGTTTTTCTTTAGAGTCTAAACACTGGAACGCTAAACATGGAATGCTAAGTCATTTGTAATAGTGACTAAAACACTACATGATGGTTGCATCTGCCTTTGGAAGAGCCATCCATAAACTGATCCAATCAACCTGTAGGAAGAATTTCTATCCTGGACAAGAGGATAGGTCATGCAAATACACCAAGGAACAGCATGGTTTTCAGAGCCAAGTCCAGTGGGATGACACCTAGATTTGGGCGTGTATACCTTGTGATTTACCAAGAGTTTCAGTGTTTTCCAGGGTCATCTTTTCATTTTCTATTAAAGAGAAATTAGCATGATCACTGCTCTGCAGGAAGAAACCACAGTGCGCAGTGGTTTCTTTTTCTTTATTTCTATCCTATCCCCTGCACAAAACATAAATCAGTAGAACACAGCAGAATTTATAAAGCAGCTTTGTAGAGTGGTATTGGTTGGACTGAGTTTAAATTCAAGAGAGTTCAGTGGCACCATTTACAAGGTTTTAGAGAATAGGCTGACATGAATTATTTGTCAAGAATGCTGTGGAAGTAATCAGTTCATTACAAATTATTTGGGGAGGAAAGGATTTATTTGTCTTATACTTCCATGTCACAGTCCATCACTGAGGGAAGTCAGGGCAGGAACTCAAAGTAGGAGCTGATGCAGAGGCTTTGGAGGAGTGCTGCTTACTGACTTGCTTGCTCCCGATGGCTTGCTCCGCATGCTATCTTGCACAACCCAGGACCACTGCCCAGGTATGGTACCACACACTGTGAGCTTGGCCCTCCCACATCAATCATTAATCAAAATATTTTCTACATACAATCTGATGAAGACATTTCCCAAGTGAGGTTCCCTATTCCCAGATGACTCAAGCTTGTGCCAAGGTGACAAAAAACTAACCAGCACACCAGCACAGGTAAAAGTGTGGAGTTCTCCACCACTGATTGTGGTATCCCTTCTAATAGAGTGTTTTCTCGTCCCTGGTCTGTCGAGTTCTGCTTTCATTTTGTATGTAGCTATATGGGTTTGGTCTGTGGATCATCAGCTATAAGTAAAACCACCATTATCTTCAAGCTGGGATTTTTTTGTCTGGCTTGAACTTGCACAGATCTTGTGCATGCTGTCACAATTGCTGTGAGTTCAAGGTCCTGAAAACAGTTTCCTTAAGTTGCACACCATCTTTGGCTCTAGAAATCTTTTCAGGAAAAATTTCTGAGCCCTGGGCAAGGATGTGATAGGTATATTCCACAGTCTACTATTCTCCGCACATTGGCTAGATGGGAGTCTCTGTGTTAATTGCCATCTACTTCAAGGAGAAGCTTCTCTGGTGAGGGTTGAGGAATGTAATGATCTATGGGTACAGTGATAACTCATTAAAATTGCTTTAATGCTATGTCTGTCTAATAAGTTAATAGTACGAAATCCTCCCCTAGGGCCTATCCAGCCATAAGTTCTTAGCCCCATTTGTAGTATCATTTATGGAATCTATCTCAGGGGAGAGGCCCTGGATCCAATCTGAAAATGATTGGTTACTCCCAAAACATCAATGCCACTAATTTTAAAGAAAGATTTAGATGTTCTTTTTTTTCATTTTAGGTGTATAAATATTTGCCTGCCTGTGCATATGTGCACCATGTGCATGCCTGGTGCCAGAAAAGGTGAGAGTTGGCATCACATTCCTTGGAATTGGAGTTACAGGCAGTTGTGAGTCACCATGTGGGTACTAGGAACCAAACCTAGGCTATTTCCAAGAGCAGCCTATGCTCTTAATCACTGAACCATGTTTTTTAACCACAGTTGTGCCAGTATTATATTAGTATTACGCACGATGACAGACTAGTTATTATTGTAACCCAAATGGGTTCACAGCTGAGTGATATCAGTGACTACATTTCAGTTCTAGTAGAGTGCATAGCACCTTCCCACATAATGAAAGCTATCGTATAGGGAAAACACTTCCAGGAGAGTGCCAGCTTGATTCCTCCTTGTTTGATGACTTCGATGTGTGATACCTTCAGCAATATGGTCTTACCATCAGATTCTGGATCATTACACACATCTTAACTGATGAGCAAATCTACTTTTTTTCTTTAATGGTGTAGTTGTAGTTGACAGATCTCATTAGGGGATCTGGTTGACCAATTAAACAAGTCACCACATCTTACTTTATCTTGGCAGAGAAGAGAACATTGTCTTTCAGAGAAATCATTTCTATTTGGTCAGAGCTCTGGCCCAGCCCCTTGACTTAGATCATGTTCAGCAAGGGCAGGCAACCTTGAAAGCAAGTATTAATGGATGAATTCCAAATCAATGGTCAGATATGTAGGTTGTCCTATCAAGCAGCACCACAGGAATTCACACTGTAGTAATAGGTTTGCTAGCTCATTGTGAGCTAAAGGGCCCGACTAGCTGGTGTCACTTATGCCAGCATAGTTAAAGCAGTGCCAATCGTATTGTCATCCAAGAGCCCTGCGTCTCAGTAAAACATAGGATTGTGGTCACTGCTGAGAGCTTACGGGGGGGGGGGTGAGAGGTTGTCACTGGGCAGTGGGGCATGAGTTCTTGGAACATATAGCTGTCACCAGGCAAGTGGGGCCTGGGGGTAGAGGAACCCCCTGAAACCCTGTGTGGGCATTTGCAGAGGTGTCTCTCACTCAATCCTTGGGTGAATTGCTTTCCAGAGTAGAACAGCATTTTCTTCAACAGAGTGAGCTTTGGAGAGATGGAGACTTGAGCAAATCCCTGCAAGCCATTCTTTCTTGGTCAGCTTATGAGTCATTTCTCCTCAACAAACAAAAAATCCACCTAACACAAATTAGATCATGTTGCCTTTCTTAGTAGCATGCCATATATTTTCTTCCCCACTTCCCCGTGTTCCATCAAAGATGAGAAATGTCATGCAGAACTCTTGAAAAGCTGAGGTCATCTTGGAGCCAGTCTGACAAGCTCATGGGAAATTCTTAAAACATCCCAGCCCCAGCTTGGGGCCTCTGTGGAAATCTTCAGATAACAATCTCTGCTTTTTCCAACTTGCCCATCACCTCATCTATAGTGTTTGCCCTCATGGTTTGTGTCAAACTCTAAGGAGATGGGTGTGGGGAGGGGACTGGGGTTCAGACACTTCAAGAAAAAGTCAAGGTTCAGCGACAACTCAGTCTTTTCCCTGTTTCCACACAACAGACCAGAAAACTAAACTCAAAATAAAGAATGCACAAACAGAAAACCACACCCTCCTGAGTTCTTTATTGCCTTTGCCACCTCGTACTACCCACAAGGAAAGAACATTAGAGGATTTTTCTATACATTCACAGGAAAGATCCCACTCTGGTGTTCCTGAATGAGTTGATTGTTCAGTGTTCGGCTGGAAGGTCTGTGTTATGTGCTCCGGTATAGAATGCAGCTGTGTGGTCATCACTGTATTTAGAAAATAAATGTTTAGCCACCTCTGGGCTATGGGCTTGACTACTCCTTAGGGAGATCTCACTGTTCAGTGAAAGGGAACTCACAGAGTACAGCCAGCTGGCTGTGCCCAACAGGCAAGTCCGGGGGAAAAACGTGATGTCAGGGAGTGTAGTTTGAGAAGACTTCTTAAATACTACAATTGCTTACTTGTTCTCATTTGCTACATTTGTTTTGACATTCCAAGTAACATTAAAGAAGCCACTCTATTCTATTTCTGAAAGGAGGCACATCTTTGAATGGCTGGGGAATGCCACTGTTTGAACTAACCAAAGAGCAAATATGAAGACTGAAATTCACTGAAGAGTTTCCCAGCAAACAGTGCCCCTGACTAAAAGAGCACAAAGACAATAAAATACAGAACATGTCGCTTTAAAGAAGAAAACTCAAAGTTCTTTTCCATTTTCTAGTCACATTCTTCATCCCTAATCTAACTTCAGAAAAATGCTCTCAAATCTAAAACTTCTTGACCAGGCATGCAGTCACAAGAGGCAAATTCTGCACCTGATGTCACTCGATAGATGGTAGTCAAAGCCCAGGGACAGTAAGGGATCTGATGAAATTACATCCAGGCCACAAGAGTAAGGCATATGTAAAATATAACTTCCTGTTTAGGTTGGATTTCTTCCCTGAGATATCTCATTGTGAAGAAGAATAGAGTCTAAAATACAAAGAAATCTACAGTAATTCAGGTCTCAAGCATTTGAAATACAGGATGCTCAAACAACAAAAAGACCCTTTAAGGTCATCTCTCTGAGGGACCGGTGTAGCTTGGTAAAGAGGACATGAGCATTATATTGTGGGACTGATCTCTATGTGC
The DNA here is from genome assembly GCF_003668045.3 of Cricetulus griseus. Taxonomy (NCBI): domain Eukaryota; kingdom Metazoa; phylum Chordata; class Mammalia; order Rodentia; family Cricetidae; genus Cricetulus; species Cricetulus griseus. The sequence continues at coordinate 78,651,002 of NC_048600.1, read as the reverse complement.
TTGAATTGTAAATACTATGAACATGTATTTGAGTTAGAGTTCCTTATTGAGATTCACATCTTATAGATAGGGACATTCTACTTTTACAGATGAGGATTTAGAAGAGCCTCTGGGTGAATTCCCATGCTATTAAGAGTGGTTACACAATTTCCATGTGGTGTCATCATTATTGCTTGCCAGAGATGCTCCAAAGTAAGAAAGGGTATATATTCCATGTCTCTCTGCTCATATCCACAAAACTCTGGGGGTGTTTTTCATTTTTCATCTGTATCCTGGATACTAGGTAGAACTTCAGGCTATTTGCTTTGCTTATTTTTTGAGACTGAGTAATCCAAGTTGGTTCTGAATCCCCTGTCTCTGCCTTCTGAGTATTGGGATTACAGCTGTTCCACCATACCTAGCTGGGTGTGTGTGTCTCATTTTAACCACATAGACTGGCAAGAGCATAAGGGATAGTCAAAGAGGACTAAAGTCTATTCCTTGAGAAATCCAGGATTTGAGGCTCCTGGCTAGGCTAGTCTCTGACAAAACAAGATGTTCCAAAGAGAGAGGGGAATGTGTGCTTCCAGGGACCACCCCAACAACTTTTGTCTTTTGGTGGCCTAGAGTAAAAGTGGGACAAATCACTCCTCTGAAGCTTAGTGTCCCAAACATTTCAAACAATGTACTTCGTCTTTTAAATGTCATTACTTTCCAGTCCTGTGGAAATGTTCCAATGTTCTCTCAACTGTCCACAGTTTCTAAAGTGATTGATACTGCAGTTTAGTCTCAAGTTGGAACAAAAAGAGAATCAAAGACAGAAGGAGCAGGCTCATGAGGAAAAAACATGGCTCTGCCCAGTTCACATAAGGGAAACTACTAAGCATGTAACCCATAACAAAAGGATAATTAGGCAATGTCCCTGCCCATTTGATGCAAGGAAAGCATTATTTTAGTTAATTAATAATTCCTAAAGCATTTTCTTAATGATACTTTGATGGTAATCTCAAATGGAAACACATCTGTGTACATACAGAGAAATGACTATTGAAATAGTGTGTGCACACATGCACACACACAGCATAATTACTCATTAAAGCTGTCGCTTGAGGTAACTGGGAAAATAAATATCAGAATTACAAATCATGTATGGGAGGAGTACTATGAGCCGGAGGAAGAGATAAATTTATTCTCCTATTTTCCATCAAAGATTTTTTGGTCATAAATTGCATATACCCTTTTAAAAAATGTTTTTCATATTTATTTGTGTGCATATGAAGGTATGTCTGGGCATGAGCATACCATAGCTCATTGGCCCCTTGCATAGACCTTCTTGATGACTAAACTTGGTAACACTGAATTTCAAGCCAAATATACTGAATAGACTACAGTTTTAAAGTTATTATACACTGTGTGAAAGGTAAAAATCATTAAGAATTGGCTAGGTATTAAATTTTCTCATAGTTACCTCATTTCGGGAAAGTTAGAAACATGCATGTGTTTTTCATAGAGATTCTGCTCATAAGCACAGGGAAACCCAAGGCCCTCAATTCCAGGGGAGGCATCCAGTTCCAACCTGCAGTCAATATTCTCCCTTTAGTGTGTCCCCCACACCTTTCTTTCCCAGGAGGCTCCTATACTGTTCTTCCAGAGTGTAGGCCAAGGTTGGACCATCCTTGGGCTCCAACAGGAATACTTCAGTTGATAGACACAAATTCCTGCTGTCAGATCATTCAGAAATGCTGAAGGCGCTTTAGGACATTGACTTAACCAGTTAAGATAAAAACGTTTAAGTCTAGCCCAGTCACATTCATTTCCCTGGTGTCGAGCCCCAGTCCAGTTCCCACCTTTCCTGACCACTCTTGGGTCTTTCCTGAAACTTAGGAGTTTGGGGGAAGAGACATTCCTCAGACAGGCCCACTGTGACCAGTAGGGGGAGCCCCAATGTAAAGGCATCTCATGCTGTTGAAGTTGATCTCAAGCAGGAATTGCATAATGTGGCGTGCTAGGGATGAAATAAGTGCCATTAATGTAAGATTATGTAAAAAAAAAAAAAAAAAGGTGATTTTACATTCTCACTTAAATGACTAAGAATGAACAGAGAAAATCTACCTTATTTAGGAGTTATTGATGATTGCCAATTGCATTTAGAACGTTAAACACTTTCACAGTACAAAGTAAAAGGGCATATAGGGAGGCCAGTGGCTGTCACTTCAGGAGATGTCCGCTGTGGTGGGAGATGAACGACACCTGGCAGAGACCTCTGTATTCTTACTGTGAGCCCTGGGGAAATACCAATCTCAAATGTACCTTTCATAAGAGCTCAACGGCCAGAAATCACATGCAGCAGGGAAAACAGGCATGTACGTCCCTTGTGATCTACGAAGAGCAGGGTCTGAATCCATGTAGAAGAGCAGAAGTCTGAAGTGGTACGTAACTCCACTAACTTGTGCTTCCACAAAAATCTGGAAGTAAAACCAGAAGCTACTGGAGGGCAGGTCCCCTGATCACTCTTCCTTCAGTTAACCGTGGATCTCAATTTCAGCAAAAGAAAATCAGATTTTTTTCATCCTCTTTCCTTACATCTGAGAGACTTTAAAAGCTATAGTTAACGTGTCTTAAATAGAACTCAAAGTACATCTATGAGGGTGAACACTCCAAAGGAGAGGTGGAGGGAGGAGGGGAAGGAAGGGAGAGGGCAGAAAGTCTCTGGCTGGTCTTCCTGGTTGAATGTGAAAGAACAGAATCAGCAATTATGAAAGGGGTTGGAGTTGAAGTCAGGGGGATTGTCTGCAGAGAAAAGTAAACTGGCAATATACATTTTAAACTGTCAGGACAGATGTGGCCTTAAAATAGCCTGCCACAGCGCACCAAATCAATCACTGATGTAGGAGGCAGTTGAAGAAAGTCTCCTGGAATCAGAGATGAAGAAAAATTATATACTTTGTGCATTAAGAATTCCAAAACTGATGGAATCTTGAAATTCACAGGCAAATGGATGGAACTAGAAGAAACCATTCTGAGCGAGGTAACCCAGTCACAAAAAGACAAACATGGTATGCACTCACTTGTATATGGATTTTACACATAGAGCAAAAGATTACCAGCCTATAATCCACACTTCCAGAGGAGCTAGAAAACAAGGAGGACCCTAAGAGAGACATACATGGTCCCCCAGAGAAGGGGAAAGGGACAAGATCTCCTGAGCAAATTGGGAGCATGCGGGGAGGGGAGAGGGAGCTAGGAGAATGAGAAGGGGAGAAGAGAAGGGGTGAGGAGGACATGAGGGAGCAGGAAGGTTGATTTGGGGGAAGAATACAGGAGAGCAAAATCAGAGATACAATCAGAGAGGGAGACATTATAGGTTTAAAAAGAAATCAGGCACTAGGGAAATGCCCAGAGATCTACAAGGATGACACCAACTAACAATCTAAGCAACAAAGGAGAGGCTACCTTAAATACCCTCCCCTGATAATGAGATTGATGACTAACTTATATGCCATCCTAGAGCCTTCATCCAGCAGCTGGTGGAAGTAGAAACAGACACCCACAGCTAAACACTGAACTGAACTGGAATCCAGTTGCAGAGAAGGAGGAATGATGAGCAAAGGGGTCAAGACCAGGCTGGTGAAACCCACAGAAACAGCTGACCTGAACAAGGGGGAGCTCATGGGCCCCAGACTGATAGCTGGGAAACCAGCATGGGACTGATCCAGACCCCATGATCCAGAACATGGGTGCCAGTGAGAAGACCTCGGAAATCTATGGGGCCTCTTGTAGTAGATCAGTACTTATCCTTAGCATAGGAATGGACTTTGGGAGCCCATTCCACATAGAGGGATACCCCTGAGCCTTGACACACAGGGGTGGGCCTAGGCCCTATCCCAAAGAATATGACAGACTCTGAAGACCCCCTATGGAAGGTCTTACCCTCCCTGGGGAGCAGAAAGAGTATGGGATGGTAGGGTGTTAGTTGGGGGAAGGGCAGGTGAGGAGGGAAGGAGAGGGAACCGAGATTGACATGTAAAATAATCTTGTTTCTAATTTAAATTAAAAAATGGAGGAAAAAAAGAAAAATAATGGGTTTACTATTTAAGTTAATCATAAACTGAACATCATATAGTATTTTCCAGGAAGAAAATCAATTGGACAATACTTAAGTGTAAATTTCTTTTGTTCTTTACATAAGAGGATAATGTATTTTACTAGATGAAGTGAAATTATTTTTGGTATGTGTTAATAAGATTAGATATAGATCTTTCTTCCAGAAAAATATTACATTATCACTTATTCATGTTGTCAAATGGTATGGATAAATTCTAATATCCTATGTAACACACACAAATGATTGTTGAATCTATCTTTGCTACCAAGGACAATACAGAATGAAACTGTCAAACAAACAAACAAACAAACAAAAAACCAAAAAGAATTCCAAAACTGGAAAATGGAGCAAAATTGGAAGAAGAGATATCCAAAATAATCATAAAAGACAATGTTGCTAAGATGAGTAAGGGTTAGGATCTTACTTAAAAGGACTGTAAAGGCTGGGCATAATTAAAAAGGTCAGTGCAGTGAAAATTATTAAGCACTCTTACAGTATAGGCAGTGAGGAAAGATAAACAGCATGTGTGAGGTTCTAGGATCAGCAACCAACCCTTATCACAAAGTAAATAATTAGTTAATAACATTAGTTAATAAATAGGTGGACATGGCACCTATTTCACTAGAGCTGTGTCTACCTTATAGGGTGATCCCAATCAAGAACTCAGTTTTTAAAGTGTAGTACCAGAAGTGAAAAGCTGCCAGAGATGGTGTTTAGTTGGCCTGAAGGGAATCAGGAGTGAGCTTCCAGAAGTCATATTTTAGCAGGCTTGAGGAATATGTAGGCATTAGAAGGAAAGCATACCTTGATGGATGAGATTGGAAATTATCCAGACTGAAGTAACTGCCCGGAAAAAATATCAAAACTGAAAGTCAGAGGTTGGAAGGATGGTTCAGTGGTTCCAAGCACTCCTTGTAGTTCAATTCCCAGCATCCTATAATTTCAGCTCCAGGGTATCCAATGCCCTCCTTTAGCCTCTGCAGGTACTGTATTCATGCGTACATATCCACAAACAAGCAGACATTCATAAATAAAACTAAAACACGACTTCAAAAACAAAAACTGAAAGAGAATGCTGCAGAAAACAACCTTGTAAAGCTAGAGCAGTGCTTTTCAACTATCCTAATGCTGTGAAACTTTAATACAGTTCCTCATGCCGTGGTGACCCCAACCATAAAATTATTTTCATTGTTGCATCATATCTGTAAATTTGCTACCATTATGAACTGCAATGTAAATATCTGATATGCAGGATACCTGATATGCAACACCTGTGAGAGGGCCATTTGACTCCACAAATGGGGTTACAACCCATAGGTTGAGAAATAATGAGCTAAAGCATCCAAGAATGGCTGAGCTGATAAAGTGCAAGCAAAACAGAGGCTGATTTCCACAAGTGAGAATTCCTTAAATGAATCACTCAGCCACAATGTGGAAACTAGGTTCAAGACAGTGCCACCTCTAACTAAGGATGATGTCACACAGGACAAAGGCTGCCTAGGTGTATTTTATAAAGGGTTTTCCAGAGATTATGTGGAGAATCAATAGCAGGAGAATAAGACTAATGAAAGAGACTACTTTGGAGGCCACCACAAGATTCTAGGGAGGTAAAGGTAACCTAAGCCAGAGAAATGGTCAAGGGGATGGATGGAAGTAATAAGTAGAATCATCAGCCTTTCTGGATCAGTATCTGGGAGAAAACAAGGATGACAACCAGGTGACAAGGGTGGTGCAGTTAAGTGTCAGTCTCTGAGAAGGAACCTCAGACAGTCCTGCATTGTATATGTTGATTAAAATGTTTTAATGAGACATAAGATAGACTGATTGGATTGACAAAGACAGGTTAGAGACAATACTCTGTGAGAACTTGGTGTAGGTAGTTGAGAATTTCAGGGGAGGGGATGGCATTGCCTGATCATGTGCTGATGAAGGAGAGAGTACTATAGAGAAGAACAGAGAAACCCTAGAGAATGCCAAGTAGACTGAGGTCAGAGGCATGAGGAGGACCATGCCCCATTCCTTAGCAACCCTGTTCCTTAACAACGGAGCATTACAAGAGGATATTAAGTAGATGGTGCCTGCTAGTGTGTTATTGAAAGTGACTTAAGTTACATATGGAAATCTTTGACCCCCTTGAGTACTTTGAAGGGATGCATGGAATTGTATCATAAGAGAATGACATTCAGCATGAAGATGAGGTGATAGAGGTCCAAAGAAATCATATTCTCATAGCAGAACTATCCAGGGACTAAAGAAGAAATTTCTTGGAAGCTGAAAGAATTTAGAGAAAGTGCAAAGGACATGAAGGACAGGGGGTTATCTCTTCTACGTTAAAGGAGGGTAGCAATTGTGAAACAAAGTTGTGAATAAAACACACGAGTTACATTCTGAATACATATTGTAAAATGTGATGCCCTATGGGAAAAAAATATGTTTCCAAGCCAAAGGGAATCAATTACTTAAATGAAATCCAAGGCAGTTTATCATCAAATGGTGACTTCAGAAAATGGTGAGACAATACTTAAAGAATTTTGAGATGAGAATATTATCAGAATTTTATACCCAGTTATTATGAGGAAAAGTGCTAAAAGTTCTTGGATATGCTGGAAAGAACATGGCTGCTTTGGAAATTATTCAGAAAATTCTAATTGGCAAGAAACATCAAACTTAGAACTTCACCACCATACCAAGATAGGAAGCTAAGCACAGACACACAGACACATGTGTGTACACACACACACATGCATGTACACACACACACACACACACACACACACACACACACACACACACACACACACAATTTCCTCTCCACATTTGAGAAAGACTAGTGACAGGGGCACAAGATTTTGTTGCTACAAGATAGAAGGTCCTGGAAAAAGAGGTTTAATCAGCAAATCAGGAATTTTAAAGAACTCTGGAAAACTATATGGTATACTGGTTTGGCAGGAAAAGCAGAGTGGAGAAAACCACAAACAAATGGAGACATCTGGCTATCATGAGGGCGTGTGCCTGTGGTTCCAGCTACTGGAGGGGAGGATTGCTTGAACACAGGAATTTGATGCCAGTTTGGGAAACATATCAAAATCTTACCAGGAAAAAGAAGGAAGAATGTAGGGAAAAAGGGAGGAAGGAAGGAAGGAAGAATGGAAGGAAGAAAGGAAGGAGGAAAGGAAAATAGCAAGATAGAGACATCTGGATGTCTGGGATGGGTCACTGTGGAAAACAGCACCAGTCCTCCCTAGAGAGCCCTGGAAAGTCTCCAAGATCACCATCAATGAGGGTTAGAAATATTTGTCGAATGATGTTGGATGAATGAGCAGGCTGTGTGGTAATTAGCAACATAATTAATTGAAGAGTTGCCAGCCCAGCTGGGCTAGTCCTCAACTCTGATACACAGAGAGCTGGCTGTGGTATTTTCTTCTGTATAATAGATGAGATAGTTTCTCTAAATAACATGGTAGTTCTGTCTTTAGGAAAGGGGAAATTAATGAAAGAGCAGCTTCGTGCCAGGCTCAGTCCTAAGGTGGCTAGGGAGCCTAAGACTGCTTACATGTCCTTCCCTCATCCAACCCCATAAAAGGCATCTGCAAGAACAGCTAGCCCTCTGCCCAAAGGGACTAGAACACACTTCTATCTTAGGAGATGGCTTGGCTCATTGTGTGTAGCACACTCTGACTGCTGACCAAAGCAAAGCCAAGTGACTGACAGTGCCCACTCTAGTTCTTTAGGGCTCTAGGGAGAGTGAACCAGCAGAGAGAGGTTTTCATGGGGAAAGGAGGGATGGACAGTCCCCGAGGGATTAGCACAGTCAGAGGGGGCAATGGTATTCTCAGTGAGAACCAGCAGAAACATTTCAAACAGTATGGGACATATAGAATAAACACACTTCTCTGAAAATGAATCAACTGATGAGCAAGAGTCTGAGAAATAAAACCATGAAATTGAGAACATGATTATTACAGAAGAGTGGTAAAAAACAAAAACAAAAACAAAAACAAAAACAAAAACAAAAACAAAAAAATCCATGAGTAATGGAACCAACTAGACCATAGCTAAGAGAAAACTGTTGTTTTGGAATTAGCCTTTTCCCACACCTAAAGATAGATAAGCTTTTCTATTTTGGAGTTTTGCTAGGACAGAAAATATACTCATTGTGTTGTAGTCTCATGGTTTTCCTTCTTTTAAAACAGATGCGATTTATTTTATGATACTGAGGTTTCATTGCCTCCTCCAAAAACCCAGTTTCTCTGTGTGGGACTTCTAGGTCATGCTTTTTGGGTATGGGCAATGTCTCCTAACTTTTCTGTGGAAATACCACTGTCTCTCTATTTTCAGATACAAAAAATTAAAGGTTTGTATTTGTTTTATTTTATTTGGGCTTGTTCTGCAAATTTTTGAAAGCCTAAATTATCATAAAATTTAAGATAGAAATGAACAAATTGCTTATTAAAAATGTGCTCATGTCCTTAAAAGTCCTTTCTGAGGGTGCATTATCTGCTCCAAATACCAAACTTAGAATGTGGAAAACTGTTCCACATCTGTAAAGGCCTTATGTGAATTACCTGTCTCCTTCCATCTCACTCACCTTTCTCCAGAAAAGCCCCTGACAGGTTTAGCTAATATTTGTCATGTTTTCTTATGATCTTCTAAATACTAATTTAGTCTTGCTATTACCTAATTTTCAATTTTAGTATATCCCTTGATTTTCTACCATGTGAGACTGAAGCAGAAAAGCATAGAGAATAGTTTAGTTACCCAGGAGTCTACTTGTTTTGAGCTATGAACACTCAAATAATAATAATAATAATAATAATAATAATAATAATAATAATAATAATAATTATACATGGCAGTCAGAGACCCTTAGCTGCACATACTGTGCACATATACGCCATTCTGAGCAATGTTCCTAGCACTATGCTCAAAACATAGGACCCACTCCTGCACAGGGATGCACACATACCATTCTCTGAGCAATGGACAAGTTTCTCCTACACAGAACCACCATCAAACTTATATTTTAGTCGATCATTTTCTCATCATGTCAGCAGGAGGAATAAATACAAAATTGTAATGTAAGACATACCAATAGTGACCCACACTGAACCACTGAAGAACCAGTACTGCCTTGGGCAGAGTTTGATCTGGTTCTTACATTGATGAACATTATAGTAAGCACTTTAGTGTCTGCTTTTCAGATGGGATGCCATCACATCGATGGCATATTCAGGGCCACACAGGAGATTAGTATTGCCATGATTCATGGTGTGAATGTTTGGTATCTAGCTGGTGGTGTGACTTTGAAAGTGATGGAACCCTTAGGAGGCGGGACCTAGATGGCAGAAGCAGTTAACAGGGCAGGTCTTTGAAGGTTATCCCTGCTCCTGCTTCTGACCTCAGTTTCTGTTCTCTGGTTCTGTGAAGAGTGTCTGTCACATGATCCACTACCACAGATGCTGTAATGGATGCTTCTAGTTCCTACCTGCTCTGAAGCACTGAAACTCTGAAAGTGTGAGCCTAAATAAACCCTTCCCCTAAGTTGCTTCTGGCAGGCATTTTGTCCCAGCAGTGGCAAAAGCCTCGATGAGTCTGACCACAAAGCCTGTGCCCTTCACCCGGAGCAGGCAGGAAGCCCAGAGTCAGAAGTATCAAGTCAGTTCTAGTCACCATGTGATGGGCAACATCTCCCATGTCAGGGATGGCCTCTGGAGGTCCTCATTAGATTGAGAGACCCTGTGGCTCTCCCAGACTTGGAATGCCAACTGGATTCAGCCGTCTTCAAAACATTAAAAAGTAAGCAGCATTCCTGCCTGCCTGTAGCTGATATTTTGTAGGCAAGATGCTGGCCTCTTCCTACCCACAATCTTATCCTGCTGCCTGCATCCCATGCTCTGGAACTGCCAGTATTTGTAGGCAAACACTGATGCAGGCATACAGAGTCAAACACAAACAGACCAAGAAAGCCCAGCTCTGGACACAGTCTCTGTACCTGTCTGTGTCATGGAAGTCCTCCCAAGTACCCTTCTTCCTTGAAAATAACTCTTGTAACTTAACTGCAGCTAAAGGTCTTTTCAAAATAAATGGCATGTATGTGAGTGAATAAGAAAGCAGTGACAGTGGGAGAAATGAGGAGATAGGGGCAGAGCGCAAGGGGCTGGATTTGATTATAGATGCTATTGTAGTTCCTATTTTTAACTTCTAATTCATCTGAGATTCTCTTTTAAGAACACACTACAATTTCTGTTTTTCTAGAATACCAATAAAACCTTTAAAAAGAAAAAGAAAAAAAGTAAGCTGGGAGGAGATATGAGCTCAGAGCAGTCTGAGGCAGCAGTATAGTCTGAGGATGCAGTCTGAAGATGCAGTCCGGGGAGCATTGTAGTCTGAGGCAGTCAAAGGAGCAGTGTAGTCTGAGGATGCAGTCTGAAGATGCAGTCTAAGGAGCAGTGTAGTCTGAGGATGCAGTGTGAAGATGCAGTCTGAGGAGCAGTGTAGTCTGAGGATGCAGTGTGAAGATGCAGTCTGAGGAGCAGTGCAGTCTGTGGATGCAATCTGAGGACAGGATCACCCCTTGGGTCTGAGCATCGGTAGAGGTAAGAACTCTCTAGTGGATGTCCTCTTAGCTTCTCTGATCTTTCAGCTTCTGCTCCCTGATGATGACTCTAAGTTTTTATTATTAATAACAATTAGAACTTGTGCTACAAAAAATAAAATGACTCTTATTCTTGGCAGTTAATAGAGATTCTGGAGTGGATTATCAGCAGGGTGGGTGCAGGAGGATAGGACTATAGGGAAATGGACAGAAGTTCTGAAAGTGTCACTGACAAAGAATCCCACGTCTTCTGGGGTGGTCCCTTATGCTGCCTCCTCTCTTCCTCTGCTGGAAACACACTTAGAGAGATCATTTAGCTTTTATCTATCTAGCATGTTACCAAGTACTGTGTTAGAGACATACAAAGCCATACTTCAATACATACTGAAGCAGTTTTGGTCTGTCATAAACTCAATACCATGCATTAGAACAGTTTGTAGCTATGCAGTACACACGAAGAAGGCAAGGATATATAGAGTTTTCTATTCTCTCTCTTTTAAATGAATGCATTGTCAGATCCAACTACCTCTTTACTCTTGACTGAGATCTTTTCTTTCTTGTTCTATGTTCTAGTTTGGAATTAAGGCCCTGGCTTTTACAGCTAGACCTCAATGCGGTTACAGGCTAGTCTTATGTTCATGGCTATACCTCAATATGGTTACAGGCTAGTGAGATGTTCATGGCTAGACCTCAATACAGTTACAAGCTAGTCTGATCTTCATAGCTAGATAACTTGTTTCCCTTCATGTAATTTCACAAAATATAAGCCAGGATAGACTAGTTTGATACCACGAGGAAACAAAACAAGACAAAGCAAAAGGCCAAGGCTTCTTCCTAATTTTGTCTTCACAAAAACAGAAGGATCACCAGGAGACTCACCCAGCACCTCGTTGTGGAATTGCCCTGTTTTCTGAGAACCTTGCTAAGTCAAAGCTCAAATGTTCTTTCTGGTGCCCTTTTAGGAGACATTCCAGTTTTCTGAGCTCTTTCTTTTCCCTAGTACAAAGAAGAATAAACCCAGTGATTTAAAAATCCATGAATATTCTGGTTCCTCTTGGGCTGTAGCACATTGAACAGACAACCTCATACTCACACCTCATAGTCAGACCTCTCCCACCACTGAACCCAGGTACCCAGCAGCCTCCTTCACCATTCTCTATCATGATACAACGTCTGTAAGGGTCACAGTGCAAAGGTCATGATGGAGGGGCATATCATCTCTTCTCTCTTGGATAGTTTGTCTTGGTTGTGTTTCTTAGACATGGTCCTAACTATGCAGCCCAAACTCCTGATTCTCCTGCCTCAGCCTCATGAGTTGTAGGTGTGTACCATCCAGCCACCTTCTTTGTGCTCTTCACAGTAGTATTTTTTTCTATTTCTGAGGTCAGGGTAGATTCTTTTAAATCTAGATAGAAGACCAAGACTCCTGCTTGTGAATGTGGAATTTAGGATGTCTGCCATCTCAGTCAGGAGGACTCACGTTACTCTCCACAAGGAGAAAACCAACACAACAGCTTGTTAGAAACTCATACAGAGCTGCCCAGTTGAATAAAGAGAGTGCACACACTTTCTGGATGCTTCCCTTTTCTTTCTCAGTAGTTTCTTTCTCTCTCTTTATTCATTCATATTTTCCTTCGTTTCTTTCTTTCAATTTTTTTTTACTAATTTTACATATCAACAACAGTCCCCCATCCCTCCCCTTCCCCTTCCTCCTCCTCCTCCTCCCACTTCCTCCCACCTCCTCCCCAACCCACTCCCCCATCCACTCCTCAGAAAGGGTAAGGCCTCCCATGGGAAGTCAACAAAGCCTGGCACATTAAGTTGAGGCAGGACCAAGCCCCTTCTCCCTGCATCCAGGCTGAGCAAGGCATTCCACCATAAGGAATGGGCTCCAAAGTCAGCTCATCTCTGGGTGTTTCTTATCTGTACAGGTAAGTATGCAATCAGACTCCTGGGGGAAAGTCTGTCAGATAAGTGCTGGACAGGGCTGGTTTGAGCATTAATAAGGTGGACCAGGAATAAATGATACATAAGACAGGGTCACTGGGTGGATGGTGAGAGCATGCTCTTTCAAAATGTGTGCATTAGTGGCTGCCCATTTTGTCATGATTTTTAAAAGTTAAGTGGAAATGTAAAGTATAGCATGAAATCTGTTTTTTCTGCTGTTAGCATTAATTTCCTATGTTTTAAAAGCTGCATTTTCAAAATAATAACAGAGCAGAGTCTGCCTGTTTGTTTCTGCTGTGTAACCCTGTCCTGTGATGAGCCCTTCTGTTACAGAGTGAGATTAAAGTACAATCAAAACACCGAGTGATTAGCGGGTCACTGGCAGAGTTTTCATGTGAAAATAAAAGTTCTGGAAACATCTGGCTTTCCTTATACAGGTGTACAGTTCTTGGATAATTATTTTTATCATATTAGATATTGGATAATTATTTCTATCACACTAATCTCCATAACAAATTCTATTATAAACTAGCAGCTTAGGGGAAATAAGCAATAAATTCTTAGATTATGAATCATAGCTTGAATTTGTTGAAAATTATTATAAGCAAAGGGATATACTTGTTTGAAATAAAAAAATCAAAATTATGATTATTTTTTAACCAGGCCCTTTAATATGGTTGTTTGGCAAGAATAAATCTGATGGATTATGTTCTAGTTTGGTTTCTGTGGCTGTGAGAAGACACTCTGGCCAAAAGCAAGTTGAGGAGAGGGCTTGCTTAGCTTACAGGTTCCAGTCCACCCTCCATGAAAGCCAGGGTATGAGCTGAAACAGAGACCACTTGATGCTATTGCCTGGCCTTCCTGCTCTGCCTTTGCTCTCCCTGGTTTGCTCATCCTTCTCAAGCAGCTGTGGTTCACCTGTCCAGAGACAGCACCCTCTGCTGTGGTCTGGACCTTCCCACAGCAATGATAAAGTATGAAAATCCCCACAGGCATGCTCACAGGTCAGTCTTCTGGAGGCCTTTCTTTAATTTACAATTCCCTGATGACTCTAGTGTGTGTCACATGCGCAAAAACTAACCAGCAAGGTGGCCTGGCCTTGGGAGTCAAGCGTGGGAAGCCATAAATCTGGATCTAGAGGCTGGTTTCTGTGGCTCTGAGGCAGCAGCAACCATTTCTCCCCAGGCTCATCCTTCCATGTGTAACTTACCTGGTCATCAGCTGTGGCTTTGTGGACTCAGTACCAAATTCCACAATCATTTTTCCTTTTTCCCTTCCTTCCTTCCTTCCTTCCTTCCTTCCTTCCTTCCTTCCTTCCTTCCTTCCTTCCTTCCTTCCTTCCTTCCCTCCCTCCTCCCTCCCTCCCTCCCTCCCTCCCTCCCTCCCTTCCTTCCTTCTTTTGTCTGTCTGTCTGTCTGTCTCTCTGTCTCTCTTTCTCTCTCTCTCCTAATGCATCGTTTAGGAGTCTTTGCTTATCTTCAGTTAACACAGACTCTTTCTCATGTGTCACCACTAGCCTTTCATGGAGAGGTGACAAGAGCTCCGCCCTTGGCAAATTTCATGTCCTTAGATGAGTGCACAGGTCTTGCATTGTCCAAGTGTTTCATCAGAAGCACCATGTTCAGAAGCTGCACGGTGTGCTTCTTTTCTTGAACAGCACTCCCTGTGATCATCTTCATCCTAAAATGACACACTGATTTTTAGCCTGCTTCCAGATTTTAGGGAAATTTGGTTTGTAAGCAAACTTGCACAAATCTCTCTTTATTGAAGGTGCAGATGGAGGCAGGAGGGAAATTCCGATTTCTGAAGCTCTGCTTTGCCAAAAGAGCATTTCATCTGTGTGTGGGGAGCAAGGGTGCAGTTGCAGCTGCAGCCAGCTGTGTAGCATCACCTTAATGACAATTAGTTTTTCTTTTCTTTGTTTGTTGTGGCAACCTGGAAGGAGTTGGGTCATTGCCACACAGTTAGTTGGCAAGACTTTCAGGGGTTTTTAACACCCTCTGACCTTCAAGAGTTCTCCAGACCCCAGTACTCCAGAAGGGCTTTTTTTTTTTTTTTTTTTTTTTTTTTTTTTTTTTTTTTTTTTTTTTACCTTAGTGCACCCTTCTCAGACCTGAGGCCCTTCCTCTAATCTAAGAGTTGCCCTTATTCCCCATCTGCACTCCCAATGTTACCATCAATGTTCAAGACTTTATGCTTGGACTTGCAGAGGCTTCATGTTCTGAGATGCAGGTCCAATGCTGATCAGGTTGTGTTCTCTCCATCTGAGAGACGAATGCGATGTAGAAGAGCAGGACCAGAGGAAATGAAGGCAATACCTGGTATTTTAGGATAAGTAGGGGGAAACTATCACTTCATAGCAATTATTAAAATGATACTGCATCATACTTTGCTTTGCTAGGAACATTAGTTGGTAACTGACCAACAGGAAACAATACCTGTCTGACAGGGCTGTAGAAGAGCAAGGCTTCACTATGAGTCACATGCAATGGGAAGACATCTTGCAGTATGTTCATGGACTACAGTCAGTGTGACGCTGCCAGGGCTTGGCATCTGTGTGAATGAGTGGCTCTGAACTGGCAGGTCTGCAAGCAGGTGAGGTATTGAGACCTTTTCCATTGCAACCAATGTCATATTTCCTTTTAACACCTGTCATTTCATTCCCTCTTTCAATAAATAACATCCTAGCGGGTATCCTTTCTATCTTCTCCCTGAGGACATCGAGGTTTGTTGGCCCTGCTCCTTGCTGTCCATCCTAATTGTGACGTTTGTTTTGCCCATGATAATTTTAAGTTCCATGACCTGGTGGCTGTCATTCTAGGATCCTGTGGTTCCCACTGTGACACACAAAGGCTCAATCTCCTGTGGTTAGCCCTCACAAAAAACAAATTTCATTCTCATTGCCTAGAAAAAATAAGAGCACCATGCAGATACCTGGAGTATTCAATAGGTTGGCAGATTTTCAGGGCTTGTAGAAGGAGTTTGCCTGACCTTTCCATATCTTGACATATTTGGGTGCCTTCCTTAACAGTGTGTGAAGGCAGCTCTAGTATCTGTACTTTGTTTTGTGTGGACCACTTTATAACTGCATCTTTAAGAGTCAACCAGGCAATGTGGAAGATCATCTTTAGCTGGTGTTGTTGGGTTGCTAAAGCTGCAGACAGAGATGAGAGTATCCTTTTCCTGACCCCTTCCTCAAGCTGACATCTTAAAGAGCCACTTTCATAGGATCCCCTAGTTTCTGCCTTCCAGGATTAACCACATGCTATAACTGTTTTACCTTTGGAAGTGGGTTGCTAAATCCCTGTCCTGACACTGGGACAGAACCTGGTGGAAGCAAGACTTCTGGTGTCAAAGGGGACAAACATTGTCTTGTAAAACATGTTCTGTCCGGACCTGCAGGACGTCAACCTGGGGCAAGAGAGTCAGGAATAGGGAATGGGGACAAGAGATGCAGAAAGAATGTACGACCACAAGACAGGATTCTGATCAAGTGGCAAACTTTACTTTTCTCAGGCTAGCTTATATAGTCAGGATATGGGGAGGGGCAGAATGGGTTGTTTGTGCACCAGGTGTTGGTATAGGCAGGATATTAGGAAGCCACAAAAAGGATGTTTGGCAGGGTAGAGTTTATGAGTAAGAGGTCCAGGAAGGGTTGCTTAGGTGACTGAACCTGTGGGTGGAGGCCTGGGTCAGGTTGTTTCTTTTCTTGAGCTGAGGTTCTAAGGAGCTGCTATGGAAAGGTTAACTATGTGGTCTGCCAAGCATGGCCTAGGATCTCATGCCAAGCCCTGAGATTTGGCTCCCAACAATATTCTTGGGCATCCTTTGCTGTGTTCCAAAAGTGTGTTTGTCCTCCATTAGTGCTGGAGAAGTAGGATCATTTCTGTTCATCTGTAGGTCTATACCATCTCAGGGTCCTACTTTTGTTCTAGCAAGAAATCCACCCAGAGACACCGTAGCTTCTAAGTAAACATAATTACAGGGACTGTGTTTATCCTGTTATGGGGAAACAAAAATAAGATGGAGAAAAAATATATGGCACACTCAATTTCAAGGCTACAAAAACCATGCAGCAAGGAGGGTGACTGAAAGACAGAAACAATGAGGTAAGCCATACTGCTTTGCCCTGATTCCTCAGCTTTGGGAAGGTTTGAGGTTCAGCATGGAGCACAGAGGAGGGAGCAAGACTGAGTTGAGGAGGCCAAGATGATGGCAGGAATAGCCAGGCAGCGGCAATGGTCAGGACAAAGGACTAGAGCATTTTAGACTCTTACTCCCAAGTTGTAGTTTTCACTGGGACTTGCACAGGGTCTATAAATCAATCCTGGAAAAAAATATTTTCCTTGCATTATTGAGTTTTCCAATTAGTGACCATGATAGATCTTTCATGTATTTAAGTCTCATTTAACCTTCCTTGCTATTATGTAATTTTTCTAGCTCAAAAGTGTACTTTTAAACTAGATTAATGATTAGGTATCTGATTATTTATGATGTTGGTTTTTTTTTTTTTTTTTGGTTTTGATTTTTTGAGATAGGGTTTCTCTGTGTAGCTTTGTAGACCAGTGTGGCCTCCAACTCACAAAGAGCCACCTGCCTCTGCCTCCCAGTGCTGGTATTAAAGGTGTGTGCCACCAACACCCAGCTCATGATGATAGTTTTTTTTTGTTTTTTTGTTTTTTTGTTTTGGAGTTTTGATTCAGGGCTTTTCTGTGGCTTTGGAGGCTGTCCTGGAACTAGCTCTTGTAGACCAGGCTGATCTCGGACTCACAGAGATCTGCCTGCCTCTGCCTCCCGAGTGCTGGGATTAAAGGTGTGGGCTACCACCACCCAGCTATGATGATAGTCTTTTTAAGTATAGTTTCTAATTATTTACTATTTGCCTATAGAAATTAAGTCTATGTTTTAGTATTGAATTTGTATCTAGAAACTTTATTTAATAAGACAATTTATTAATTTTAATAACCTGTAGATTTCATGGGACTTTTCCTGGAGAGATATGAATGAATGGCTATGTATGCTCAGGAGAAGACCAGCAATAAAACAAGAAACGATTTCACCCCAGTCCAGCTGGTGAACCAGTAGGGGTTGGGCCACAAAAGCATGAGTGACTCAAAAGCAGATGCATCAGCAGAAAGCCCTGCCCAAAATGGGTGAGTACTCACAAAACCAGCATGGATGAATTCCCTGTAGCCAGCTCTCCTGAGAATCTCTTCTCTACCAGTGAGAGTTTCCTGCCTATACAAGCCCAGGAGGAGTCCTTGAGAGCTTTGTGACATTTTTGTGAGTTCTTTCTTGTGAGCTCATGAGTCTCCCACCTTCCCTTGAGGAGGGACTGTTTAAATTTAGAGGAGATATTCACACTCCACTCCACCCCTTCCTTGGCCTTTTACTATTGGCTTCTTTTCCTTAATGCTATGTGAGCCTTGGAGAAGGTGATATCGGGTCTAATTATTTTCTGCCATTTATGGTTGTTTATTGGGCTACTGTCCTGCAGAAACAAGCCTTTAACTCAGAAGTTTGATCATTAGGGGTTTCTGTAGTAATTATTACCTTCTGTAAAAAGTAACTTTCACTCTATGACTGAGGCTGACAAATTAATGCAAGTTTAATAGACATATATAGTATGCTTATCAAAATTAATAGCAGCTGCCCCACTAATGTTTCTGGGCACTTAAATCCAAGCAGAAAGGTATTGGTTGTACCTATAATTAGTATGCCACTATTGCACCAGTAGCTTATCTTGCCTGTCAAGTGGGTAGATTAGCATGAAGGCTCCACAGCTGAAAAGGACTGATAGCATCTCGTATCTGTAGCTGAGACTTCTCTGCTTGGCAGTAACCCACCTCTCTGATGTTACTACCAATGCATATTAAAAATACCATGATTTATGAGTCTGTTTGTTCTGTTACTTCAAGACATTGCTTCCATGTTAGAACATGGGATTTGGGGTAATCTGTGTTACGAGGCCATGGTCACTCAAATTTGGCTCCAAAATAAACTATCTTCTCTCATTCCCTCTGAGGTTGGAAATACATTTCTGTATGGACATCTTTGATTCGTGAAAAAATTTACTGTGAAATAGTTATGTTAAACCAAAGGTAGCTTTTCTACATCTTCCATTTACTGATTTTTGATGACATCATTTTGTCTTGTGCTAGATTTCACCTTTCTCTTTTTATGAGACCCCCAGGAGCAACTGATCATTATACATCATGTGTATGTACGTACAACTATTTGTACACATATACATGTATATATACATACATGTGTATATATGATATACACGGGCATGTGTACATACACTATAGAGTCTCAACATGAACTTTATGTTGTATGCTCTGTGATGCCCCTTTCCCATGAGCTTGCCTGTGGTGCACTTCTGGGAATTTATTTCTGTCACTGAGCAGTGTATGAGTGTTTTAGCCTTTTGCTCTTGTTTCCCTGGAGGCCTTCACTAATCCGTGTTGAGATCAGATTCTCCCTCCTCCTTCTCTTATGTTTGTTATGACTATTTCAGGTTTTTCTTGTTTTAATAAGCTTTCTGAAGAAACCCAGGATAGTTTGTATCCTTGCCATGCATCTACCACTGACCTCTTGCTGGGCATACACAGTGGTTAGCTGTGGATATAGAGATCAACTAAGATACGTGTAACCAACAAATCCCCTTGTGTTTTGTGTTGGCTTTTGTGTGCATATTGGGGATGTGGTTTACAACTCTGCCTTAGCTTTTACTTCCTACTTCTGTAGACATCAAGGTCAGCCAAAGGTGAAAGCTCAAGGTCCTTCACCAGCATGCTCACCATCTGGAGCATGTACAGAATCCTACACAATGAGGTTGCATGTCTGACTCCCTGAAATATGTCTAAGCTTTGCAAAACCACAGCCCCATGCCCTATCAAGGACATTTAGTGCCCAGATTCCGCCTTTTAGGCTTCTTGCTCAGCCTGTTGTGTGCCTCCCTTAGCTTTTCCGCTCAGAACGGGGTCTCTGGCTGTTTCTGGGAATGCCTCTGGGCTAAGCCCTGTTCACACCACATAGGCAGCTCTATGTCAGGTCAAATAAAGATAGGCTTTCAAGTGGGGGCTTTTAGAAACACAGCAAATGGGAGATGGCACTGGAAAGGAGTTTCTGCCCTTTCTGCCTTTTCCAGTGGTTGCCAGGGTTGCCTTTTGCTAAGATGGCTCACTCTGTTGCTTTCAAGGCTGTTGCGAGTGGAAGAGAGGGGATAAGGCTCCACACAGCTGGGACAACACAACCTTGCTGTTTGCATGATGCATTAGTTCGTCTTGAGCAACACTCTCCAGATTGGCAGACACAATTGCTTTTCAGTCTACTGAACAGTTGATTCTGACAACTTCTTGCTTTCACAAAGGGATCATTTTCAGAGGTCCATAGTCTGCCATTTCAATTGATGTCACCCTAAACTGGTTTTTATTTTTGATTTCAAAGTGTTGTTGATACACTAAGCAAGTATACTACCACTGAGGCAGCTACCGGCACTAAATCAGTTCTAAGCTTTGAAGGGGTTAAGAGCATTAAAGGCAATGAAAGAGTATGTCAGATGTGAATGTTGGTCATGGCTTTGAAGGTACTGGCTACACAGGTGACAGCAATCGACTCTTCTAAGCAACGTGAAAAGCTGTTTTCAAACTAATAAATGCAAACTCTCTGTGCTTGAGGGGCCCAGCCTTCCTAGGCTCTTCCTTTTCTTGCATTATTTCAATGATGCCACACATAGATAAGTGCTTCTGCTTTGGTGATTATTACCCATAATTTGTAAATCCAGAGGTTGCTATTTGTCCAGAAGAAATACATGTATTTTCCAGAGCTGGAACTAAGGGTTTACAGCCTCAGAAATAATAAAGGTAAAACTGAAATTTCTATCCATATGAGGACTGGTTAAGTCACTTATGAATGGGTGCCATAGGATACTGTGTAGCTAAGAAAAGTCTTCTCAAACTTCACCTGCTGACAAGCAACATTATCCATGCCACAGTTTTCAGGAAACAGTGAAAGCATGGAGAATTGTGCCTATAGTATTTGATGGGAATTACGTTTAAAAACCAAGATGAAATATTTCCATGTATCCATTTGAATGTATATGTAAAACCATATCGAAATATTTTTCAGGAGTTCACACCATTGCCTATTGGGGATAATTGTAGTATCCAGGGCAGGATTAGGTTTGGGAGTGGGAGGTGAGGAGGGAGGGAGACTTCAAGGATATGGATACATTTCCAGATTATTAGCCTTCACTTGAGATTTTCAAAGGTTTTATTGTAACTATATTTAAGCTAACATGGATTAAATCTATCATATTTATAAGTAAAATAAAAAATTTCAGGGGTTTGTAAATTTGCAGAAAGATGTATAATAAAGTCAAATAGTAATTAATGCATGACTGGTTATAATTGAGGATAATTTCGTTTTCTTGTTTTTTTCAGTTTCAGTAATAGTTTCAGTCATATATTACTTCAGAATGAGAAAAAATTAAATTTAAAAGGAAGGAATTTTTGAATATTGTGTTTAAGTACTGACTAATAGTTGTGACAAATATAATTTTGAACCAGAATGATCTGCATTTGCTGAACACATTGTCGACACAAACCCCACAGTTCTCATTTCAAGGGGAACACAGAGACAATACATTCTGGAGTCATTGTGAGTGGCCATGGCCCAGGAACACAAATTTAGGTTACACCAAATTCCATGTTCTAACATGGAAGCAATTCCATAGTTTACAGAAAGCCCCGAGTCAAGGCAAGTGTAAAATACAGTGATGGGTTTAAGAGAGGTGGTTTCGGCAAGATGGGGGAAGCTTCCCTATAGGCCCAAGACGCTATCAGATGGACATTCTTAACTTTTGGGGTAGTGGAAGCTAGTGATGTTCTAACTTAATATATTCCAAAAAGATTTTTATCTGTCAGTCACATGATGTTAGTTCTGACATTGAGGTGGATGAGGAATGGGTATTCTGCCAGCCTGAGATCAGGTAATTAGCCAAGGGACATGCAATATTCCAGCCTCTCACTGCAATTCTGGTCAGTCTCTACAGACAGGAATTCTCTCACGGCTTAGAGTGAGAAATTTGAGTGTTACTAAAACTGTAATCTACAGCTATTCATTTTATTGACAGAATGATGCACCAAGGATTTGCCTTTAGTCTTGGAGTAAGACTTCCACACATTGTGACTAAGAACTGCTTGGGAGTCCCAGAAAGGTCTATTTGAAAACTGTCCCTTCAAGTAACCCTAACATGTATCAAGATTCAACCTCGAACCTGGAGAATAATGCACACTTGCATTGAATATGTGTGGCTGAATCCCATAATAGGAGCAGAAGTTTGCTTTTTCCATCAGAAGCTCTTCAGCCCTTTGAAGTTATGGACTTAAGTGTATTTTGTATGCACTGGACAGCTGTGACCTAGGACGCTCTATTGGATTTTTGTATATTTCTCAGTTGGTTACTGGATCCCCACCCCAAGAAACAGTCTATACAATTGTATTTTGTTCTTTCTCTTGAGAAGCTGGTGTTCTGTGTGTAAAAATCATTGTGACCATAGGCCAGACATTGAAAAGTTTTCTAGGATGGTTAGACACAGAACATTTGAATTGCAGAGGCTTTGTTAGGGCCTTTTGTTTAGGGCCCTGGCCGTTATGATCACAGAGGACACAGCATTCACAGTGATTCCAAAGTTTGGGGTTCTCAACTCTACTCACTCTCCCCACCTGACACCACCACCCCTGACAAACTAGTGTGAACTAATGTCTGCTCCCTTCCTGATGCTTCAGGAAAGAAAATGGGACTCAAATAAATAAAATACTGCAAATGTCAAGATGTATTTCAACTAAAAGTGATATTTTTCCAAGGAGATCTAATGAGAAAGCTGTTTGAAAGACAGAGTTCGAGTTTCCTGTTCCACATTTAATTAACTCAATCTGACTTTTATTATGCTTTGTATTATGTGTTTCCCTGTTCGGTAAACAAACAGCAGAAAATTAAACTAGGGCAACTGCCAGCCTGCAGTAAATTTAATTGAAAAATAATGAATTGCCACAGGGGACCATCGGGTTTTTTGCAGATAAACTTATTTTTCCTGGAAAGTCTCCACTTGCCTTTGTCACAATTTGATGAATAAAAGGCACGAAGGAAGGTTGATGGTAGGGCGTGAGACTGGATGGCCTTGGAGAATGTTTCCTCCTGCTGGGCGGAGCTGACAGTCAGGAGGATGCTAAGTGCTCTCCTGGGTCTTCTGAGTCCATGGGGACTGTGCCCTATCAACCTTCCTTGGAGAAGGAAGAAAGGTGACCCTGGGAATGAAGGGTGTACATGATTTAGAGGTCAGGAGCCTTCAGACAAAAACAAGACACTCTCCCTGGAACTCCATGCATTGTGACTAATAACCATTTAAGTCATTTGAGCCTGGTATGAATCAAAGGCATTTCCAAACATTTGGCTATTTGTTTTCTTGACTTGATACCTTTTCCTGGTGTAGAGGTATCTTCTAACGATCTCCTGTTGAAGTTTATGGCCAGCCAAGAGGAGGTTTGAATTATATCAGGAAAATAGAAGGACTTTCAGAATGACAGGAAAGAGACCACATCTGGTTCTATGTGTCTCCCCCCCAACCCCCCCCCCCGCCCCAAGTGAGGGCAGGTGTCTGCTTATCGGATTGTAGATTCTATCTCCTGAGTTCAAGTACTGGCAGTGGAAGAAAAAAAAGCCCAC
Source organism: Cricetulus griseus (assembly GCF_003668045.3). Lineage (NCBI taxonomy): Eukaryota > Metazoa > Chordata > Mammalia > Rodentia > Cricetidae > Cricetulus > Cricetulus griseus. Next base: position 78,627,645 of record NC_048600.1, on the reverse strand, counting down.
TCCTCCTCCAAATCTCTACTCACAGCAGGAAGGCACCATTGGGTGTCATGAAAATATATGCCCTGCCCCCTCCTGTTGCTAAGTGGTGGCAGTATAAGCTGGCACTAACTCCCACAAGAGGACCTGCACCCTTTGGGTCTTCTCTCAGGAGGCTGTTGGCAGAGAAAAACATACTCGATTTCGTGTTAGTCCTTAGTTTGGAAATCTACTTCTGGTTCAATGGATTTGAAGAACCATTCATTCATTCATTCATTCATTCATTCAAAAACTCAATTCTGATGTTTTTACACTTAATTATTTTTGTATGTGTGCGTGGACACACATGTATGTGCATGATCACATGTATACATCAAAGGACAACTTGTAGGGGTTAGTCTTTTCCCTCCCATATGTATGGAGGTTCCAGGATCGAACTCAATGTTATCTGGCTTGGCAGTGAATGCCTGTACCCAATGAGCCATCTCAGTGGCCCTCAATTATGTTTTTTTTTTTTTTTTTTTTTAAGACCAAGCATCCACCTGTTGCTTTAGGGGCCATATTAAGTAAAAGCAAAATACATTTCTAAAAAGATGAAAGTCCTGGACCCCATGGAATATCTGTCTCTCTGGGGAAGAACAGACAAATGGATACAGTATAAGAAAATGACAACTAACAGTGAGAGATAACACAGCAATCCAGAGGGTTGTGTTAGATCTCCGTGGAAAGGCAGCATTGGAGAAAAGTCTAAGAAGGCAGGGCATGTTTTGAGAATCTCCTGCAGCCACTCTAAGGTCTAGGCAAGATGGTAGATGGTCTTAATCAGAATGCACACAACATGACTGTGAGTTTAGTGTAGAAGGCCTGGGCAGATTTCAAACAGACCAGTGAGACCTGGTGGAGTGGCAGGAAGGGTGACAGGAGCCTGCACAAGTGCCTGGACCAGGGTGTTCATCGTGAGTGCCTGCAATACTCTAAATTTAAGGTAAATTTATCATTTACGCAATAAGGAGCTGAAACCTGTTGTCCTCCTGGTATTGAACTATTGTATAGAAAGTTCTTGCCACATGCCAGGGATCAACAAATGTCCACTCACACATTCCAATGCTTCTCATCTAGATACAGACCTGAGAAGGCAATTTTTAGACTGCCATACATAATTTAAACCAAACACACATAGAGAACAATACTGATATTCTTTTTAATTTTATAAACTTTATTAGAAAAAACTTACAAATAAAAACATCACACACCAAAACTATTATACGGTTAGGCATTTGGAATGGAAGATGTGGAGCTTCATATTAGATTTTGTATTGTCAGCACTGAGTGTGTTTCATGCGCTTACTCACCATCAAACCCCCAAAACCCATGACAGAATTAAACTAGAAAAACGATTATCCATATACCCTTTTTCACATCTCATGCCCATCACCTGCATCCAGTCTTCTTATCCACTTACATTTAGCTTTTCTTCATGTTATACTGTGCATTTGTCTGCATGTGTATGGATAGTATTGCCTAGCTTCTGCAGATGACAGGGAGCATGCATTTATTTCTTCCTGAGATTGTGTGACTTTACTTAATATTAGACATTCTAAATAAATCTACTTTCTTGCAAGTTTCAAATTTCAGTTTTCTGTGAGAGGTGTGTAGTATTCCATTTTATATATTGTGCTGGATAATTTTATGACCACTATGACACAAGCTATGGTCAACTGGGAAGAGGACCCCTCAATCGATCTGGCTGTAGGCAACCCTGTAGAGCAGTGCTTCTCCATCTTCCTAATGCTGAGACCCTTTAATGCAGTTCCTCATGTTATGGTGACCTCCTGACCGTAACATTGTTTTCATTGCTACTTCATATCTGTAATTTTGCAAATGTTGTGGATCATACTGTAAATGTCTGTTTTTTTTTTTTTTTGATGGTCTTAGGCAACACCTAAGGGGCATTTGAACCCCCAGGAGTGAGATAGCCGTATCATATGGTACTTCTTTTTGTTAATGTTTTTAGACACTTACAAAATTATTTCCACAAAATCTACATTAACTTGCACCCCCACTAAGAAAGAACGAGTTTCTCCTCACTGTCTATTTAGTTCATTTGCTCACTCGTTGAATTGGCAGGTTTATTCACTTGGTGTTTAATTTCTGCAATCCTTCATCAGTTCTGGATATCAACCCTTTGTCTGAAGTCTGGGTCCTCTATTCTAGTTCATCAGTCTGTCTGTTTTTAAACCAACACTGTGCCTTTATCACTACAGTTCTGTAATATAATTTGAGGTCGGGTGTTGTAATGCTTCTGGCATTGTTCTTGCTCCTTAGCTCTTCTTTGGCTATTAATTCATGGTCTTCTGTGGTTCCACATGAATTGTATATTTTTTCTAAACCTGTGAAATCATGCCATGAGAATTTTAATAGCGAATTTCAGTTTAATGCTCTAATTTATAATTTAACTTTGGTAACATAGACGTTTTCACAATATTAATTTTGTCTACAGAGGAACATGAAACATTTCTCCATTAGCCATTGTCTTCTAAGGCTCCTTTTCAATATCTTAAAGTTTCTGTTATAGAGATCTTCCACTTCTTTTGTTAGGTGTATCCTAACTACTTAATGTTGGGGGAATTATTTAGAACCGAATACTTTTCCTAATTTCTTTCTTGGAGAGTAGACTATTAGTATAGATGAAGGCTACTATTTATCATCATCATCATCATCATCATCATCATCATCATTGTTATTGATTTTGTATTCTGCCACTTTACTGTGTTTATTAGGTCTGAGAGTTTTCTGATAGACTCACTAAAGTCTTTGAAGTAAAGAATCATGCCATGTACAACAGGATGGTTTGACGTTTCTTTTTTGTCATCTGCTATATTTGGGTTAAGCTGCCTGGCTTTTCTGTTTGTTTGTTTTGTTTTTGGAGTACCCTCTCATGCATCATTGAACTATTTACACCTGATATCTCTCAGGTTGTTTAATATTAGCATTTATGACTATAAACTTTCCTCTTAATGATGCCTTGCCTGCATCCTAGAGGTTCTTATAGTATGTGTTTTCATTATCATCTGTCTTGAGGAATATTTTTTAATACCTGCTCATTTCTTGGATGACACACTGAATTCAAAAGTGTGTTGTTTGGTCTCCAAACATAAAGTTTCTCTTATTGTTGTTTTTAGTTTTATTACATGTCTGATAGGGAACAAGAATTCTCTCTCTCTCTCTCTCTCTCTCTCTCTCTCTCTCTCTCTCTCTCTCTCTCTTGCTAATTCACCCTCCCTCCCTCCCTCCCTCCCTCTTTCTCTCTGTTCCTCCCTCCTTCCCTCTATTTTTGCATTTTTGACACTTGACTTTTGTCCTATGGTGTGACTGATTTAGGAGAAAGTTCCATGTATGGCTGAAAAAAATATGCACTGTATATCTGTTGGGTGGAAAATTCTGTATATATCTGCTAAGTTAGTTCATCCACAGTATATATTGGATCTAAAATTTCTGTACTTGCCTTAGTGTGGAGGGCCTGTCTAAATTTAAGAATTGGATAGTGAATTCACTGACTATTACTGTGTCAGGACCTATATGGTTTTTCATGTCTTTTAGTATTTGTTTTATGAAATTGGAGACTATAGTATTTGGTTCACAAAGGATTATAATTGTTATATCTTCTTGATGAAGTGTTCCTTTTATAAATATGAAGTGTCACCCTTTTTCTCTTCTAATTATTTTTGAATTAATTTTATTTCATCAAAGGGTAGCTATGCCAGCTTGCTTACATTTTTCATTTGCTTGGTAGCTTGTTTTCCATCCATTGACATTAAGTTTTTAGGTACATTTAGCGGTTATGTGTGTCTCTTGGAGACAACATATAGTTGGTTATGGTTTTATAATCTAGTCTGTTAGTATGTATCTTTTTAGTGATGAATTGAGGCTACCTGCCAACATCATCATTATAATCATAATCACCATCAGCACCACCACCATCACCATCAGTGTCACCATCATCACTACCATCACCACCATTGTTATCAACACATGTTCATCATTTGATTGTCTTCACCACTACCACTAGCAGCAGCAGCATCTTCATCCCATATTTATTGTCACCATCATCTTCAAAACAGCAGCAATTCACTTTTTAAAGACATTGAATTATTATGCTACTTAGTGGATTGATCTTTTGGGGGAAGGTTTTTTCATGCCTGTTTGAAAAATTAAATAAACATATTTTCTTTACCTTGTGAATGGTGACCCAAGTGGTTCTGAGATCTCACCACCAGAACTGTAAGATGTATGTAGTATTATGTAGTGCCACAAATTATTATAAACTGGAAATACTGAACCAAACAATCAAATTTGGTTGACATCAGTGTGAGATCCAGGGGAGATGATCTATAGAGGCAGATACTTAAGAGACATCAGAGAAGGAGCCAGATGACGAGGAAAGTGGCCATTCGAACCTCACTAGGATTATCGTGTTTGAAAGAATAAAAGTAAAATGCCTGATTTTAATATTAGCTGCTTGAGGGTATAGCTGTGTAGCTACTACCAGACATAACAAGACACTCTGTGATCTACCCTATATATAAATGTTCAATTCAGCCCAGAATGAGAGTTATCAACAAGTAAGACTGTGTCTGAGGTCATCTTGAAAGGGTTTGAAAAGCTAAAGGGCTTTGTTGATAACCCAAGACAGAATTTGGCAGCATCAGACAGACACCAAACTGTAGACAGACAGGGATAGTGGGGGCAGGGTGTCATGGAGTACACGTTGGAGGCAGCCTTCAGTAGTCTTCAGCGGGGATGGACGCTTACTTCAGATTATCCAGTGCAAGGGATGTTTAGTCTGCACATATGGCTGAGCACACAGTGAGCTCATGGGGTTGGTACTAAATAGGAGCCACAGGATGAGATGATGAGAAATAATTTTTGTTATGGGAGGTACATGAGAACTCCCAGAAGTAGTCACTTAAGCCAAATATGCTGAGACTGAAGGATAAGGCAACAAACAGATTCTAGCTGGAGGGAGATACATTTCCATCAGGGAAAGGGAGAGGTTTTTTCTGCAAGATTATATGCCTGAGAGCTGCTGCCGAAATGAAGTTGGAAGAGAGGATAGAGAGACAGAGACATCACTGCTCCCAAAAGCCATCGCAAAACTCTGTGTGCTTCTGGGTGCAAATTCTTCACCCTGATCACTTCTAAAATAGCCATTTGTCTTGGGGATGGGGTCAGGTACAAGTGTAGTGATGATTTCTGCAAGAATGTACAGAGGCTGAAGGAGTTCAGCTTGTAGTAGACACAAATCAAGGTTTAGAACTAGAACAATGAGCCAGAGATCCGGATCTCCTTGGAGGGTTTTCCAGCCCAGCTGGATCATTTTCCCTGAGTGAAGTTAGATCCCACTTGTAGCAGGGTATAGGTGACCATTCCCAATGATCTTGACCCCTCCCAATGAAGGAAGGGAAGAGAAGCAGCTTGGTTAAAACCTGATGCCCAGACTAATTGTAAAGATACTGCTTTATAACTGTCTTTTGTTTGGGAGGGATTGAACTCCAGGTTTGGAAGTAAGCACTTTTACCCACTGAGCCATGTTGGAGGCCTCAGACTCCCTTTTAGGATAAGCAAAGAAAAGGAATTCCTCTTCAGAGATACAAGATGCTATGTATGGTATGATTCATTGGGACTTCCTATGGGAATAATTTCACTGTTTTCATAGTGCTTTCCCCCAGAGGCTAGACTCCACACATCCCCATATTATTTTCTCTGTGTTAGAAATGAATGTAATTTTCAAAAAGTCAACAGAGACTTGAGCTGTAAACCTACATTTGTTTCAGCTAAGCTTCTTCACATCCTTCAGGACTTGGGTAGAGTGATGTCTTTCCACAGTTCTTTCCAATTCTAATGAGCTCTGAAGAAGTTTATTTCAAAATAATCCTTCTGTATTAAGCGCTGGCTCATTGACAGGCCCGCTTTTATCATAATTGTAGAAGGGTTATTTTCCCAATGAAGGTTTGTTTTTTCATGGAATTCCGAGGTTTTGCATTGTGTATATGAGGCAATTAGTTTGGGATTTTTGGAATTTATTTTAGACCTGACAGATGTCTTCAATTTGCACACTCTAGGAGGTGACAAACCCCATTAACATTTGAAAGCTATCAATTTAGTTTATCTTTGTTCCCGGTCTCTGAGTTATGAGCCAAGCTGACTCTTTGTTTTGTTTGTCACTTGTTTGGTATTTTCTCAATGTTCTTTCTTTCTCTTTCTTTCTTTCTTTCTTTCTTTCTTTCTTTCTTTCTTTCTTTCTTTCTTCCTTCCTTCCTTCCTTCCTTTCTCTCTCTCTCTCTCTCTCTCTCTCTTTCTCTCCCTCTCTCTTGCTCTCTCTCTCTCTCCCCTCTCCTTCCTTCCTTCCTTCTTTCCTTCCTTCCTTCTCTCTTTCTCTTTTCTATTTGTATGTATATAGAAAGGGGAGATGAAGGGAAAAATAGATGGATAGCATTAGTAATTTTGTCTCAGTCCAAATCCAGTTGGTTACTCTAAGAGCCAGGAATTACACTTTTAAAAGAAATGAACTTTTTTTCTGACTAAAATATGCTCTGTTTTGCAGTTCATGTTCATGACTACTATTTTGTAGTTAGGTTTTCCTGTCTTCTGTTGGTGTCTTAACTCTGGGGCCTGTTCTCTCTTTCCTAGTCAGTCTTGTTAAGGGGTTAACATGCTCTGAGATATGTGAACCTCAGCATGGTCTTGGGCTTTCTTCCATTGGTCAGCCAAATCCTTTACAGTAAGCAGGTGTCTTCTCATTTGGAGGGAGGTCCTCCACTTGACAGTTTTGGGTGGGGCTTCAAGTGATGTTGTCTTCATTTGGTTTTTCACATGGAAGACCCCGCAGGTGTTTGCTTTTCCTTTGGGTGCATTCTACAGCCACCAGATGGCTTAGTGGATGCATTCTGATAATTCTCCAGAGTCATTACTTCAAAACCGACTTCTCAACTGCTATCCACTTTCTCATACTGATGTATAGGACTCACCTGGGTATCCCCATCATAGAATCCTAAAATGAAAGCTTCAAGAGATCTGACATTTGATAGGAACCAGCCCCAGAAGGCAATGCATATATGTGGTCGTGGTAGTAGTGGGGAGGTGGTGGGTGGGCATTGCCTACATGTTTGCTTTTTTCTATTTTCAGTAAATTTTGTGTATGTTCTTATTGGGAGGAAAAGGTTGGAGACCAACATGTCATTGGAGTGTTGGATCTAGATCAAATGTTGAATAATTGGTTATGCACCCTGGCACAGTTGTTTCTCAACAGACAACTGTTGAGTCTGACAACTCAATTTTAATGACACTGAATACTGAATGCAGCTTTCCCTCATGCTGGTTCCTTTCTCTTGGATTAAGTTTAAGAACTGAGAGTATGTAGCCTAAGATCTGAAGGTACTTATTTAGCATAACTCCTCAAAGTGCTTCAGAAATCCACATCCAAATTCATTTAATGGTGTGATAGTGATGGCATGCTTACCGAGATGAGGAACAAGAATTTCTCCTGGACATTCTTGATAATTGGGAAAATCAAGAAAAACAAATTAAATGGGCATTATTGGAGAAGGAGGATAAATCCTGACTGCATTGGGATGCTTTCATCCTGAAAATAGCTATTATAAAAGGGAAATGACGTTAGTTACCAACAGAATATACAAAATAGAATTTAAAATCAGTTTCTGCAAAATTACCTTCGTGTGTCTAGGGATTATCAACTAAAATACAACAAAATACACTTAAAAACATTACAGCATACATGTCTTCTGAAAGGAAGCACATGTGACTGCCAGCCAAATGCTACCGAACTCTGCTGCGTAGCATAACATACGTTGAAAAACCGAGTTTGCTGCATTTATATATTTATCGTGTATGTGAGTGTGTGAATGTCATGGTGCATACATGTGTATGTCTGCACATGTATGTGCTTGTGCATGTTTGTAGGTCAGAGATCAATTTTGGGGTATTAATTCTCTCCTTCCATCCTGTAGTTTCCAGGGGTGGGACTCAGGCCTTGGCAACAGCGTCTTTACTGACTGAGCCAACTCAGTGGTCTACAAAATTATTTTTGAATCAAAAGCTCACCTGTATCCCAGGTAAGACAAAAAATGGTGTAAATATTTCACGTCCCCTCATGATTAGTCAAAAATTTTAACAACAGTTCAAGAAATGTTTCTTTGGAATTAGTTTTTTAAATTGCCCACATTTCTAAAGTCTAGGAAATAAGGACTAAGAAAATAAGAACAAGAGCCCTTCCACCAGTGTTATTTGTAAGGAACCTGTGGTACCCACAGAAGCATAGCACCAACCATTCCAGGAAATGGGGTTCACATACATGAAATGGTATTTTTATTTATTTTCATTTTATGTATATGGCTGTTTACCTGAAAGCATGTGTACCATATGCAAGCAGTGTACATGGAGGCCAGAAGAGGGCACCAAATCCCTTGAAACTGGACTTCCAAACAATTGTGAGCCACCATGTGGGTGTTGGGAGCCCAACCTGGGTCCTTGGCAAGAGCAGTAAGTGCTCTTAACTGCGGAGCCATCTCTCTAGCTCCACAAAATTATAGTGAATGAGGAATCACCTCAAATTATTTGAATAAAAGATTTTTTTCAACTAAGTATGCTTGTTTAACACGAGAAAAAAATTAATTTCCCAATATGAAGTCCTGTGTGAAATAACATCTAACTGGATCATAGAATGGATAAAAGGCTACATTGCACATAAGACAAGATTTTTAAGAGACTAATGAAAGCCTGTTGCTAACCTCAATAATTGAGCTCTTACTAATCTATAAGGAGCATAAAATTATAGAGGAACTAGCTTATGGACACAGACATAAAACAGCAGCACATCACTAATGAAGGCATAGGAATGCACACAAACACATTCAAATATTCTCAGCCATGATAGTGGCCAAAGAAATAAAAATCACAACAATTTAATATTGCTTTTGTCCCAAATTGGAAGGGTCTTTAGACCTGCTAGTTCTTTTTAAAGAATACCAGTGCTGGGCAGAGCACAGAAAACAGACCTTCTTCTATTTCACTGGTGGCTGTATAAAAACTGGTAGATTTCTGGAGGGCATTTGGCAGTGTGTAGCAAGCACATTAGAATGTGCATATCTTTTCACCAAGGAATGTCACATTTAGGGGTTGACGAGATGTCTATAAAGATAGCTGTGCAAGGGTGGTCACTATCTTCTTTCTCATTACTGTGAACATGTGAGCCAAATTGAAGCCTTCGGAAGTACAAGAAAGAGCAAATAAGCTGTGCTACATAACACACCCCTTCAATTCAGCAAATATTTATTTATGAGAAAGACAATGAAGACCATCAGAGAGCTGAAAGATTATGAGCTAAGGAAATGTCCAGGAAGTCACGCAAAGTAGTAATGAAGTCTGGTGACCACACATCTCTTGTGTTCAGCTTCAGGACAGACAGAACAAAGCAGCAGCCAGCAACATGACCCCTGTAGCCTGCAGCCTTAAAGTCCAAGATCAAAGGGCAGGAGCATGAATTTCCTCTCAGAATTTTCTTCAGTTATGCTCCTCAGATTGATGTAAAGTTGACTAACAGACACTCCTCTGTATCTGGCAAGAAGTTAAAACCTTCCCAGCATCCCTGGGACCTAAGGCTTTGCCAGGAATCCTCAGTGTTCCTTCCTTCCTAATGAACTCTGAATTCTCTAGTGTCTTTACCCAGAGCTACCCTAGAGGTGGAACAGCATATCCCCTGCAGTGTTTAAATCGGTGCCCATCCCTAGGGTCATGGGTCGGAAGTTCATTCCTGATATTCAGCACTTTAGATGTAACACACAAGTATTTGGAGCTCAAGGCCAGCCTTAGCTACATAGTGACTTCAAGATCAACTTAGGCTTTGAGAGACCCTGCCTTAAAAACAAACAAATGAAGAACAATAACCTTCACTAAACAATCACTCCCATGGTGATCTAAACATTTGCAATTTCCCACATACTCAAATGTTAAAACGTGCTCAGTAGCCAGTAGGAAGTACATCATCTTTGGGGAATGATTGGGTCAGAGGGGAAAGTCCCACAAAAGGAATAAATGACTTTATAAAACAGAACCCAAGCAGTTGCCTTTCCCCTTCTACTCTCCGAAGACAGAGAGAAACCAGTCCACCTTGATCTGGAACTCCCCAGGCTCCAGAACTCAGAGAAATATTTTTGTTGTCTATAAGTTATTTGGTTTGGATTGTTTTGTTAAAGTAACCCAAATGGACTGAGACAGTCTCTAGTTTGCCCTAACCCCTCCACTAAAGATAGCATGTTTGTATGCAGTCCATTAGTTGTATGTAGACAAGAGAGAGCAAGAAGGATGGGATCTATTTATCAGTGAGGTTATTTTAAAGAGTTGGCTCACAATTATGGTGGCAGGGAGAGATCTGATGTCTGCAGGATGGGAGAACATTCTGGAACTTAAAGTCTGCAGGGCACAGTAGCATGCTGGGGTCCGAAGTGTACAGGGTAGGATGGCATGCTGGAACTCAGATAGAATTTCTAGGTAGTATTCATAAAAGGAGCTACAGACACATTGCTCTTTGCTTGTTTTATTTTAAAAGTTTTTATTTTATCATTTTAGTTTTTATTTAAGTGTATGTGTGTGTGTCAGTATATTGGTATGAGCCTATGGGTGCATTGCCAATGAAGGCCAGTAGAGGACTTCAGATCCCCTAGAGCTGGGGTTACATACAGGTGGCTATGAGCCATCCAATATGGGCTCTGGGAACCAAACTCTCTTGTCCTGTGCAAGAGAAGCATGTACTATTAATTATTGTGCAATATCTTATCCCCCATTGTTTGCTATTGATAGCTTCCTGTGATTAGCAAGGCCTATTCATATTACAAAGGGAAATCTGCTCCACACAGATCTTAATCCAGCTACTATCCATTACCCTTCTGTCATTTATCATTTATTATCTTCTGTCATCTATCTATACATCTGTTACCTATCATTTAACTTCTAGAATCATCCATACTAACTTTGACTAGATAACTGGACATAATAGCCTAGCTAAGGAAAGACATAATTGTCCCTTATACTTTAGTCTTCATTCTTTCTCTTTTGTTCCCCTGTACTTCCAACTGCAAACTCTTTTTTTCTTTTAATAAAGTGTTATTAAAACACAATATAAACACTTGTTAGCATATAGCCTATAGACTGCTTTTTAGAAGATCAAGATTGAATAATTACAATAGTGACCCTATGGCTTGCCAGTTGGATATAGTTACTCTTTAGTCAGCAATGAATATTCCATCCCTGACCTAGTAGTATACAAGATCTTTCAGAAAAAAACAAAAAACAAAAAACAAAAAAGCAAAACAAAACAAAACAAAAAAAACCAAACTAAAAAACAAAAAACCAAGTCAGAGTTTTTTTTTTTTTAAAATTTAGTTAGAAAGAAAATTATTTTACATGTCAATCCCAGGTCCCTTTCCCTTTCCTCCTCCCCTGCCCCCTCAACTAACCGCTACCTATCCCAAGGGAGGGTGAGGCCTTCCATAGGGGGTCTTCGAAATCTGTCTTATTCTTTGGGATAGGGCCTAGGCCAACCCCCCCCCCTTGTGTCTAGGCTCAGGAAGTATCCCTCCATGTGGCATGGGCTCCCAAAGTCCATTCCTATGCTAGGGATAAGAACTGATCTACCACAGGAGTCTCCTCACTGACATCCACATTCAGAGCATCTGGATCAGTCTCATGCTGGTTTCTCAGCTATCAGTCTGGGGACCAAGTTCAGTTCGCTATGTCTGTGGGTTTCACAGCCTGGTGTGGACCCCTTTGCTCATCAGTCCTCCTTCTCTGCAACTGGATTCCAGTTCAGTTCAGTGTTTAGCTGTGAGTGTCTGCTTCTACTTCCACCAGCTGTTGGATGAAGGCTATATGATGCCATATGAATTAGTCAAAAATCTCATTATCAGGAGAGGGCATTTAAGGTAGCCTCTCCTCTGTTGCTTAGATTGTTAGTTGGTGTCATCTTTGTAGCTCTCCAGACATTTCCCTAGTGCCTGATTTCTCTTTAAACCTATAATGTCTCCCTCTATTATATTATCTCTTATCTTGTTCTCTTCTGTTCTTCCCTCAACTCAACCTCCCTGCACCATCATGTCTTCCTCACCCCTCCTCTTCTCCCCTTCTCATTCTCCTAATTCCCTCTTCCTCTCCAACCCACGCCTGTGCTCCCAAATTGCTCAGGAGAACTTTTCCCTTTCTGCTTCTCCAGGGAACCATATATGTCTCCCTTAGGGTCCTCTTGTTCACTAGCTTCTCTGGAAGTGGATTGTGGGCTGGTAATCCTTTATACCATGTGTAAAATCCACATATGAGTGAGTACATAACATGTTTGACTTTTTGTGACTAGATTACCTAGCTAAGAATGGTTTCTTCTAGTTCCATCCTTTTGCCTGCAAAATTCAAGTTTCCTTTGTTTTTTTTTTTTCTGCTGAGTAGTACTCCATTGTGTAAATGTACCACATTTTTTTCTATCCATTCTTCAGCTGAGGGGCATCTAGGTTGTTTCCAGGTTTTGGCTATTACAAATAATGCTGCAGTGAACATCATTGAACAGATGACCTTTTTGTATGAATGTGCTTTTTTGGGTATATGCCTGAGAGTAGAATTGCTGGAACTTGTGGTAGACTGATTCCCATTTTCCTGAGAAATCACCATACAAATTTCCAAAGTGGCTGTATGAGGTGGCACTCCTACTAGAAGTGGAGGCATGTTCCCCTTTCTCCACATCCTCTCCAGAACAAACTGTCATTGGTGTTTTTGATTTTAGCCATTCTCACAAGTGTGAGGTGGTATCTCAGAGTTGTTTTGCTTTGCATTTCCCTGATGGCTAAGGATGTTGAACACTTTCTTAATGTGTCTTTCAACCATTTTAGTTTCCTCTATTGAGAATTGTCTATTTAGCTCTGTACCCCATTTTTTAAGTGGATTATTTGGTGTTTTGAAGTCTAGCTTCTTGAGTTCTTTGTAAATTTTGGAGATCAGCCCTCTGTCAGATGTGGGGTTGGTGAATATCTTTTCCTAATCCATGGGCTGTCATTTTGTCTTGTTGACTGTGACCTTTGCCTTATAAAACCTTCTCAGTTTCAGGAGGTCCCATTTATTAATTGTTGATCTCAGTGTCTGTGCTACTGGTGTCATGTTCAGGAAGCAGTCTCTTGTACCAATTCGTTCAAGGGTATTTCCTACTTTCTCTTCTAATAAGTTCATTGTGTCTGGGTTTATGTTGAGGCCTTTGATCCATTTGGACTTAAGTTTTGTGCATGGCGATAGATATGGATCTATCTGCAGTCTTCTACATGTCAGCATCCAGTTATGCCAGCACCAATTGTTGAAGATGCTTTCTTTATTCCATTGCATAGCTTTAGCTTTCTTCATCAAAAATCAGGTGTTCATAAGTGTGAGGGTTAATATCAGAGTTTTCAACTCTATTCCATTGGTCTACTTTTGTGCCAACACCAAGCTGTTTTCAGGACTATAGCTCTATAATAGAGCTTAAAATCAGGGATAGTGATGCCTCCGGAAGTTCTTTTGTTGTACAGGGTTGTTTTGGCTATCCTGGGTCTTTTGTTTTTCCATATAAAGTTGAGAATTGTTTTTTCAAGGTCTGTGAAGAACTGTGTTGGTATTTTGATGGGGATTGCATTGAATCTGTAGATTGCTTTTGGAAAGAGTGCCATTTTTACTATGTTGATCCTACCCATCCAAGAGCATGGAAGATCCTTTCATTTTCTGGTATCTTCTTTAATTTCTTTCTTTAAAGACACAAATTCTATCTGTCTGGTACCCCTGCCCACACTTCCTGCCTGGCTACTGGCCAATCAGTGTTTTATTCATGAACCAATAAGAGAAACATATATTCAGAAGAACATCCCCATCATCTATGCTTGGAACTTTGCTCCTCATGTGGCAAATTTGAAGTCCTGGAACATTAACAAGTAGGTCCTAGTGGGAAGTAGTTCCTTGAAGAATACTGACTGCCCTTACAAGGATAGAAGATAGTGTTTGGAGTACTGTAGAAGTACTGTAGTTAGTAACTTTGTAGTACTCTGGTTACTCCTAAGAGTTGAATTATTATAAAGGAGTCAGGCTGATCCCTGAATCTCTCCATTGCCACCCCCAATCCTTTAGCTTCCTATGTTGCCATTTATTTTTTTTTTTTTTTTGCTTGCATATGATCCCACCAAGTTGTGCCGCAGCCAGGGTCACAAAAGAGGGTGAGCAGGACTGCCAGAATGGGACTTGCAGCCTACTAAACAGACCCTTTTTGATAAAGTACCAAGCTTGAAGCATTCATATATTAATGGGAAATGAACCCATGAATCTAGAGTTTTATATTTAACATAGCTTGTAGAAGATGCTGCCTTAATGACCTCTATGTGCGAGGCACTATTTAAAAACAGATAAAATAACTTTCTTAATTTTTGTTGGATGAGCTCTTTTTTAGATTTTCTTTTATCTGCATAGGAAATCTGAAGCATGAAATAGCTAAGGGGCTAGCTGAGGTCACTCAGTTGACAAGGGGCAGAAATGTGAATGCAGTCCACAGTTCATCCTCAGACATTATGATGCACATTCTCTATTCATCACACAGGTTGAGGTTTTGGATCCACAGGTCTTGTATACTGTTGCCTTCCCAGTGTACCCTCTTAATGTTGGAAAAATAAGCCCTGGTGTGAAATGTGACATTTTTTACTAGTTTGAATTCAAAGTTACATTCATTGACTACATTCTCATATCTGTCTGATTTCAAAACATGTACTAAATTCACTATGTAACACTTGCTATTTTTAGTGAAATTATAAATTAAATAATGAAGCCCCTGAAAATTTTTCTTTGGAAAGATTCTAAAGTGGTCCATAAGAATGCAATGGCAGCCTCAACAAAGGGGCTAAAATGAGGACAGGGTAGAGACAGCCCAAATGGTAACACAATCTAAATCTTGGAAAGTTATTTACCATCAATCCAGTAAGTTGTAACACTGACATGGGTGTTTCTAATATGGTGTTATGAGGACTGATTAAAACAGTCCATTGCACTGTTTCATTCAAGGGTATTTCCTACTTTCTCTTCTAATAAGTTCAGTGTGGCTGGGGTTATGTTGAGGTCTTTGATCCATTTGGACTTAAGTTTTGTGCATGGTGATAGACATGTATCTATCTGCAGTCTTCTACATGCCAGCATCCAGTTATGCCAGCACCATTTGTTGAAGATGCTTTCTTTATTCCATTGCATAGCTTTAGCTTCTTTGTCAAAAATCAGGCAGTCACAGGTGTGCGGGTTAATATCAGGGTTTTCAACTCTATTCCATTGGTCTACCTGTCTATTTTTGTGCCAATACCAAGCTGTTTTCAGGACTATAGCTCTATAATAGAGCTTGAAATCAGGGATAGTGATGCCTCCAGAAGTTCTTTTATTGTACAGGGTTGTTTTGGCTATCCTGGGTCTTTTATTTTTCCATATAAAGTTGAGAATTGTTTTTTCAAGGTCTGTGAAGAACTGTGTTGGTATTTTGATGGGGATTGCATTGAATCTGTAGATTGCTTTTGGAAAGAATGCCATTTTTACTATGTTGATCCTACCCATCCAAGAGCATGGGAGATCCTTCCATTTTCTGGTATCTTCTTTAATTTCTTTCTTTAAAGACACAAATTCTTATGATACAGGTCTTTCATTTTTTTGGTTAGTGTTAGCTGAACGTATTTTATGTTGTTTGTGGCAATTGTAAAGGGTGATGTGTCTCTGATTTCTTTCTCAGCACACTTATCATCCATATATAGTAGGGCTACTGATTTTTTTGAGTTACTCTTGTATCCTGCCACTTTGCTGAAGGTGTTTATCAGGGTTAGGAGTTCCCTGGTAGAGTTTTTCAGTTCACTTATGTAGACTATCATATCATCTGCAAACAATTAATGCTTGACTTTGGGAGCCCATCCCACATGGAGGGATTCTCCCTGAGCCTAGACACAAGGGAGTTGGCCTAAGCCCTGTCCCAAAGAATATGACAGACTTTGAAGGTCTCACCTTCCCTGGGGAGAAGAAAGGGTATGGGATAGGTAGGGTGTTAGTTGCAGGGGCAAGGGGGGAGAGGAGAGAGAGGGACAGGGGATTGACATGTAAAATAATTTTCTTTCTAATAAAAAAACAATCCATTGTGGTGCTTAGAACAGTTCTTAGCTGATGTCAACATTCACTTGGCATGCATTTATGGGTGTTTGTATGTGCAGACATGCAGTATTTGTATATTTGTAAGAAGGAATGAATTTTCACTTGAACAGGTATGTGTATATACATGTTATTGCCTTCTGTGAGGCTTTTCTTTAGCTTAGAGCTTGATCATATGTAACTCTGAATGCTACAAAACTCAGAACACAACTGCTCCCAACTACTCAGCTTGAAAAGTGTATCAAACACCAAATGCAGAAAATGCAGGACACTGAAAAATTTACACCCAGATAATGGCTTTTTCAAATCTTCTGCAGTGGGGACTTAACTGAGAAATTACTCCAGAAGTCCCCTACATAGTTTCCTCTTATTTTCTTTGAGCTACTATAACAAATACCCTAGTCTGGGAATTGAAAATGGTGTTTATACCTGACCTCTGAGTCTAAACCTGAGATCGGGAGTCAGCACAGACAGTGTCATGGTGTGTGTGGGTCTCTCTTTGGCTTATCTTCATTCATTGCTACCTGCATGAAGAGAGAGATCTTGTGTCTCTTCCTCCTCTCATCAGGTCACTAATTTTGTCATTAGGGTTTCACTTTCATGACCTCATTGAGACCCAGTTATCTCTCAGAAGCCTCACCTCTCAGTACCATCATACAAGAATGAACTTGGGGATAGGACAAGATCTATGCTCCTCCAGTCCAGACAGTGGAAATATTTCTAAAGAACCCTTTGATATAAAGTCCTGAGTTAAACACTCTAATACTATTATGGATAAGTAGTTGTCTTCCTGTAATTCAGACCTATGCCAAGTAACAGTAAAATAGTTCCATGGTTTGAAGCTTGAGTTTCCCAGCATCTTTACATATTCAGAACATTTTTTTAAAACTAAGATTATTTCTTCAGGCTAAATAAAATATTATTCAACATAAATGGAAATCTTGCCATCTATGCAACTAATAGCAAACGTGTACAGTAGGAGTTCTTTCAACTTACTCACTACCTCAAATTATCTTTGCAGCAACATTAGCTCCACTCATACATCATACATGTGTGATAGACGTGGAAGCATTGGCAAAACCCAAGAAAATACCAGCATATTTGCATAAAAATTAAATCTTAACGTATACTGAAAATATTCCCTAGGAATTATAAAACAAATTGAAGGCTGAGATAAACCTTAGGTCCTATTCTTACTATCTGTTGATTATATAGAAATTAAAAAATGGTAAGCTTCTTGGAAGAAAAAAGAGCAAAAACTATGCGTAGAAATTCACAAGAGACAGAAAGTCAATAGCATTAGAAAGATTGTTCTGGCTTTATCAATTGAATAATGGAAAAGAATTAAAAATCAAACATAACTTTCATAAGGAAGGGCAGGCATATACTCCGTACTTTCAGATGCATGAGGAAATGCCTTCTGCACTAAGAATAGTGTGTGGGGGGAATTAATGCCTTTGATTAATCTGAAAAATGCCCATCTCAGGCACAGTGTAGTTACCAAACATTCAAAGTGTTTATTATAAACCATGTGTCTTTGACTAGAAGAATGCAATGCCATGTTCTGATCAATATTTATAAACATAATTCCAAAGGAATTTAACACAGCAGTTTAATAAATGTAATATGTAGCTATATCAAGATGAGCAGAACAAAATGTATACATGGTATAAATAAAAACAAGGGTGTAGATGATACAGAGCTGTAACATTATTTATATAATATATTGTATATTAAAACATCTCCATAAATTCTATATTACAAATGGTTCATGGGAAGTATATAAAGGCAAATCTAGGTTGATAGTATGCTCATCAAACTGGTGGTAGGAGTCACCTTTATGCAAGAGAGCATAGAATAATGAAAGGAACACAGTGAATGAAGGGAATTTGGATTGTTTCTATGGTATTTCAGAGTATGAATAAAAGTAAATGTAAATTATAGCCATCATGAGTGCTCATGTGTGAGTTACATTCCTTTGCAAGTAAAAAGTGTGATGAAATAACATAAAGTAATAAACTGACAGTGAACCAATATAAGATTAAGTAAAAATGTTGCAGCTGGATGTGGTGTTACACACCTGGAGAGTAGAGGCAGAGGGATGACAAGGTGCCAGCCATGGGCCTTCATAAAATTCTGTTTCAAAATTTATAAAGAATAGATGCAAATGTCATGCTTATGAGAAGAATTTACCAGTGGTAGTCAAAAAAACAAAAAAACAAAACAAAAAAAAAACAAAAAACAAAAAAACAAAGGACAATAAGGAGTAACTGTTGCAGTTATTGCTAGTCTTTACTACTCTTTTTGATAAAGTGGTGACATCTTCCCTGTTGTCTGGGAAAGTTTATGCTGGCAAAACCTTTCCAGAATATCAACTTTCAGCATAGATCAATTGCTTACTTACATCATTTGAGTCAGCTATAAAAATATCCAATGAGGAAAAATTAAACCTCTAAAAATATGCTCAGAATATCTGCAGGAGTGTTATTCATAGTAGTTTATAATTAGACATAGCATGAATATCTAAAAAGTATCACACAACAGTATGAGGAAGCTGAGCAATACAGAATCCTGCTAGAGTGAGAGTGACATGGAAGGTTTCATGTGGTGCTAGTGTCATCGTGTATTAGTCACTATGTATATACACACGCATGTCTACACACACATATAAACATATATAGTATATATGCACATTACAGTATGTATACATATATCATATATGTGTGTACACACTATATATATGCAGATATATGTATGTACACAATGTATACTGTGTGCATTTTATATTGATTTATGTATCCATAGTGGGATATATGTGTCAAGTTGACATTAACCACCACTCTGTGCCTTTGTGTGTGCCTGTGTGTGTGTTTGTGTGTGTGTGTGTGTGTGTGTGTGTACCTGTGCATGCATGCCTATGTGTGCATGTGTGTGCCTGTATGTGCCTGTGTGTGAGTGTCTCTTTGTGAGTGTGTGTGTGTGTCAGTGTGGGGGGGGTGGAGGGGTGGGGGGTGGTCTACAGGTGGTATGACTGAAGTTATTCAATCCCATCAAATCACTGTTTCTCAGAATTAAATGTGGAGATACTGCTTATGACAGCAATGAGAAACAAGTGTCCATTTCTAAGAGAAGCCCCTGTGTTTGTACCTAGACTCATTTATGCAGCATTTGCCAAGAGGAAGATTCAGTTTTAAGTCATCACAACTCACCCTGCCAATGTAAGGGAAAGTAGAAATTTACTCTATTTGAGTACTCAGGGCTGTTGAACCCAGGAACCCACGGTTCACATGACCCACTTGTAAGCTGAATCAAGAGCCCTCCAAGGCTATCATTCCTCAATACTGACATCTTGTCTTCATCCATTTTGTGTTGGTGTAACAGAGTTCCTTGGTTAATTTCTTAAAATTTGGAGAAGTTCTGGACCCTCTCCTGAGGAGGGTTCTTTGCATTGCACCCCAACAGTGAAAGTCTTCAAATGGCAGGAGCAGGAAAGAGAGAGAATGGGTTTCTGCAACTCTTTGTCATAGCAACTTCAATCCATTCTATTAAGGTATTCATCTTCCCTCTGATGAATACCTTAGCTCTCCTTTTAAACCCAATTGCATCTTTAACAGGGGATTCCATGGGATGTGTGAGAGCAAGGCAGGCTGGCATTGTGCTCCTGGCTCTGTGAACTTTTAAACAGCAAAGCTCAGAGGTGTGTGTCTTCAGGGCAGTACCTTAGACTAGGGACAAGGCAGCTGAGGCTGCTTTTGTCCTGAAATGTATCTGTTTCACAGGCTAAAAAATTCAGTCTCCTGTATACAGGAATATTTAAGAGTCATCACCAGCAATATTCTTTCTCAAGCCAGTTGGTGTGTACTTTATACAGATGTTTCCTTTATCAATGTCCTCTATACACAGATTATAGTATTTGGATGTGCTTAACCTTTAATAAATAATTTAAAGAAAAAAAAGAAATTCAGTCTCTTGTTCACAGTTCCCAGGAGGAGAAACACACCATGCCCTGGAAAGCCACCGTGGGAGACACCAAGGCTTCTCCCAGCATGTGAGCAGGAGTCTTTATTCCTTGAATGAGGATGAGAATGGCAGGGCAAACTGGTTTGGGATGACTTGTTGGCATTTCATAAGGCTCTGTCACAATCTGCCTACTTATCTGGGACTTGATGCAGTAGTGATTTATTTTTTTTTTACATATCAAAACTCCATTCTGGAGCAAGTCCTCTATTTTCTGTGGGATTGACCAGTCCTAAAGGAGCAATCTCCTTAGAGCCAACAGAATCCTCAGCTCTTAAAGCATCAGAAATACAGGAAAGAAAAGAAATCATAGTAAGAAATAAAATATGAAAGAGCTGTATCCACTAGAAGAGGAGATTTAGACAGACAAGGGTACCAAATCACAAATAAGGAGGCACTGGACACTTGTCTTCCCCAGCTGCAGCAGTTTGCCTGGACCCTTTTAGTTTATCTTAGGGTTGATGCCCCACAGTCTGCTGACACATGACTGGGCACACATATGGAGCAGGGGAGCACTCACATTACTTAAGCCTCTGAGGCTTCAGGGTGGGGAACTGAGGGAAAGTGTAAACCAAGCAAATAAGATGGCATCTTGAACAGTACTTCCCATCACAAAGAGGCAGGCAGTCATGTTTTTGTTTTGTTTTTTTAAAAGCATTATTACATTGTTCACACATCAGGGAATAACAGACAACTCCCAATGATTGAAACCAACAACCTAACAATGCAGCTCTAAGGGATGCCTCCCCTATCTAGAGGCAGAGTTCCCTCAGACAGCATGTCTCTTAAGTCTGATTGGTCAGTGCCTCGGACGTGGCCATGTCCATATCCACTGATTGGGAAAGAACAGAGAGTGGGTGCTGGCTCTGCAGCAGGTGATCCTTGAGAAGGAAAGGATAGCTGGTCACTGCATCAGTGGTGCTTAGCCAGGCTGATCAGACAATCAGTGGTTACCAAGGTCAAAGGTGAGGGTGCCAGATACTTAATGGTTACCAAGGTCAAACAAAGACCAAAATATCCTGGAAGCACATGTGATCACTGGAACCTTGTTGCCAGCATATGTGGCTCGTGTGTGTTGAGGTATGTTGGAGAACAGTGTCTGCTGAGCTGCCTGGAGCCTGGAATTTTAGGACCCAGAGTCTTATCTTGTTCATTCAGACATTTTGGACCCTGTTCCTGATTTGTCCAGCTGGCCTGCTCCCAGGACAGGACATTGCTGGCTACACCCAAGTGCTCACCTCTGCAGCCAGCATGTTCCAATGTCAGAAAGTTGGACAGGAGTGCAGGCATCTTTGTTTTGTGTTCTGGATGCTCACTACAAATGGGGAATTTGGGATGGGGGCTGTCCCAGACATCAGGAAAACTGTAAAACTTTGAGTGCCCAGTTCATGTCAGAGAGAGTGGGACTGTAAAGACCTCTGTTTGCACCAGAGTGGACACTGTGGGCAAGTCAGACATCAAAGGCACTTATCCACTTAGCTCCCTGCCTTTCCCCTCTGTGGTGACTCTCTGCTCCAATCAAGGAGAACAACAAGCAGCCACATGACTAAGAAGACAATCATTTAGCCTTGGAAGGGGAAATGGAGGACTGCCTCTTGCCAATACTTAGGGCAAGACACAGCCTGAGCTCAAGGAAACTGAGAAACTACATCAGACACATGATTGAACATGTTATTTTTCATTTTGCTCATCTTTTTATTGTGCTAAATACCCATTTTTGGCTTTAACAGCTCACAAGTATGCAACTCTGTGATTCTAGGTGCAAGCCTATTGGCTAAATGGGAGCAAACATTTTCCCTCTGAGAGTCTGAAAGAGCTGGTATGATAGGGTCCCATTGTTACTAGTAGTCTCTATCTGCATCTGATTTTTCCAGGCTTTTGAAATTGAGTTCAAAGAACTGAAGATGTGCTTACAAAAGGCAGGATTGCAAAGGATTTTATTCATGAATGAAATGGGAATACAGAATAAATACACTGCAAGGAGCACTAGGTATGAGTGAGTATGCAGCCAGAGACCCTCTGCTTACCACCCAAGGCTGATTTCTGAGAATTCAGGAGGAGAACTTGGGTTCCTAGGGTGGAGGCATAGGTGGTTTTCTGTTTTGATTGACTGGCTTGCCTTATGTAAGCCTTTATTCAATCCATATTTTCTTTCCCACAATGCATCTGATTTTAACAATATGCATGCCCAATTATGCACAACCATAAGATGGTAAGTAGGGAAAATTCTCTGGTTACTCTAAGACAGTTTGCCTTATTGTACATGCACCCAAATCCAGTCTCTACTGGATTGGCCTTTTGCATCTAGATCGAAGATGTGTTTGGCCAGTTGCTGTTGCTAGGTCACTATAGATAGCCGTGAATAGTTGCATTGTTTGGAGAGGGCTATTGAACAGATCAGTGCAGGTGGGATCCTGGGATAAGTGCTTTATTGTGAAAGGTATATGTATAGATCAAACCCAGTAGGGTCCCAGGTTGCTAAGTTCTTTCTACACTTGCCTGCATCACTGTGACAGAGGAATCTGTCCAAAGAGTCCCCATGGCATTAAATCCATTTTGAGTTTCTATACCGGAGAGGCTCCCTCTGGTGTGGGCAGAAAGTAGAGTGTCAAATTCACTACAGCTTGTGTTAATGATCTCTTCATCCAAGTCACCTGTTTCCTTTCTTTCTAGTCTTTGTTTAACACACCCTTTTTGATTATAGGTCAAATATATACATAATACATGGTGGGTATCCTGCAACTTGGGCCAGCATTCCCACTAGATTGCTACTGCTTTCAGTTATTGCTTTGCCTTTATTGGCTCATCAGCTTCACTTGTTTTCAATGAATATCACTTATGTAACAGGATAAAAACATATTCTAGATATCTGTACCTAGTGATGGAGTGACCTTGGTACATCTCTAGTCATTGACTCACAGTACCAAGAAAGCACTATGGGTACAGCCATAACACAAATTTCCCCAACCTCACACAAGCTAGGTCTTTTTTGGCTTCTATCTTTGCTCTAGAGCATCTATCAGACCTAACATTCTCCAATGGGCAACACTTTGCCCTTCAAACAGCACCTACTCACTAATCACTTACTGCAGTTCATAGAGTTAAATGTTCTCTTGATGCATCTTCTTAATACAGATCATCAAGGTGACCCACAAAAGTCCTTATGGTATGAGTTCTCTGTTTCTTTCTGTATAAACTCTGTATTCAATCTCTGAAAGAGATGCCCTTGAATTCTTTCCCCTCTTTTTTTGTAGTTCTTTTTTAAACTTGTGGATAGAATTTATAAAACATAAAATCCACATTTTAAAGTGCAAAGTTTAGCATCTTTTGGTGTGTTCAAAAGGTTTGTAAATATCATGACTCTCTAATTCCAGAACATTATCAGATATCAAGGAGAAATATCATAGCACAGCAGTGTCTCCTGTCCTCTTCTTATCTATGCTTGGAAACCACAGGTCATTCTCCCACTCTAAAAATCTGTCCTGTAAGTGGTATCATATTTATCTAAGTACTTGTAATTTCAATTTATCAGTATGATCACTAACCTAAATAATTGACTAATTCATCTTATAATTACCACCAGGAAACAGTAACAGCAAAACAAGTTCCTTTCAAAAAAGATTAAAACCACCTACACAGGTACTCCCATTTCAATATTTCTGTATGAAACTAAGTCACATTAATAACGTGGTCCACCACTCCCTATACCACAGCTCCAGCTATGCTACTGTATTTTGACCCAAATCTTTAAAGTGAAAACTCTGCTCAAATCTCATCTTCCTATATCCTAGATGTTTGATTTGAGACCAATTAATACACTTCCATCTCCAAATTATTAATTTCTGTTTAACATGATAAAGATTTAAAAATAACACACTTAGTGTCTCTTGTTTTTCTGTCCCTTTCACAACACACGTGACTTCAGGGCCATCGAGCAAGCAACCAGTGTTGCAGTGGAATCTTCCTCTGGGGACACTGGCTATGTGTTCTGGGGTAGTGACCTTGCTCCTTGCAGGTTGAAATCCAATTCCACAAAACTGTATGTCTTTATGTTTCGATACAGAGTCTAGCTAGGTAGCCCAGGCCTTGAGCTCATCATCCATGAAATACTTATTACTTAATGTCATACACATCCATAAGACAGTGATGGGAAATTGGAGGAGCCTGAAGAGAGCCAACCCTACAGCTCTCAATGCTGGCACCCTTAGAACAGAAAGCATGGCCACTGGAGCTTGTGTTGCTCAGTAATTATGTCTAATCTCCTAACTACAATTTCATAGCTGCTGCTGGTACCCATTCTTTGCATTTTCAAAATTCTGTCAGGCCTCAGCAAAGTGTGTTGTCACATCCAGAAGGGACACGAAAGATATCACAGCACAGGCTCCAGGGACACATCTTATAGCCACTCTGTAAAACACATCCTGATATTAACCTCTTAGATGTTGGACTGTAGGGAGGGCAAGGAAAAGGGGCCTGTTGACTTCTGGGGTTCCTAGTTCCCCTGGGAATGTTTTCACCAACCTGCAGGGATGTGTTCAAGTATTTCTCCATGGCAAACTAGATGTCAGCCTGGCATTTAGAGCGCTCATATGAATTGGAATCTTACTCTCCTAAACCAAAGCAAAGCAGGAATGAAATGTAATTATAAAACATCAAATATTCTTTACACTCCACCCAGGTCTAGGACAGCTAAAATATCTTGTCCATTACTGGAAACAAAACAAAAGAGTGTGCAGTACTTTGTTTAAATCTTGTGCATCTCTCACAGTGTCCCATTACCCCCAAAGTGTAGTCTTAAACAACAACTGCCATGATTCTCATCTAGGTAGGATGAGAATTAGAAACAACTTAGATTTCTTCATCTCTCTACATTCCAATAATGTCCTTCTTCCTCAGTTATACTGCTCCAGTCATGGCCCAGGGCTCCAGGGCATAGCCCAAACCCAAGAAAGTAGGCACACTACCATAAATCCACTGGTTAGAAAAATGCACCCAAGTCACAGGGTGATTCATCTGCTCCCGCAGAAGGCTTTTCCATTAGGAATCTCTGTCCAAATATCTGTACCAGCAACAGTTGGGTCTAGACACAAAGTGGACAGCATGCTCTGAGCAGATCTGCTGCAAATGTGCAGAATGCTAGCTCATGCTTCAAGTTGTTATTCTGAGAATTTAGACTAACCACAGCCTCTGACTGCAGCAGTTGGCATTCATTCCTGAGACTCTCACTGGAGATTCCGTAATTCTCTGCTTGAGATGGTAGCCCATGCCTTATGAATTCAAGGGAGAAGAGATGTATTTTTGGCACAAATTGATAGAAGTTCAAGATTTCTGTAATAGATACATACACAATCATATTGCTGGGTTGAAAGAAATGTGTTTCCAATAAGCAGTATTTACTGGGGTTTAACAATGTTGTAATAGTTACCTGTCTATTAGATGGTAGTCAAAGCTAAGGAAATGTGTTTTTAATAACCAATTGGCGTTTCAAATATATAAGATAACTGCTATGTGAAATTTGAGCCTGGATATAGCCCATACATTAAACTTGTTCTTGAGAGTTCATTCACGAGACTGAAGCATCAATGACTGGACATTGTGGAAGGATATTATCATCAGAAGCCTGAGAGTTTTGATTCTTTTCTCTTGTGCATTCTTGGATTTTATATTCCCATTCTCCCTTTCCCCCTTTCCCTGACTAGTAGCTATTTTATTACTCCTTTTGTAATATCACTTTGGATTGAATTCTCCTCTCAACTTAAAATAATTAAAAGTATCCCTGGCTCTTTTAATCCCTGTTTGGAGAAGTGAGTGTGAGAAGCAGTAGGGATTTCTTTCGAGCAGGAGCTTCCTATTGCTTTGCAACATTAATTTCAACCACTTGCTCCTTAACCACCTTAAAAGCAGCCATTCCTCTGAGGTGCCCCAGGCACGCTTTGCCTCCTCTCACACACATACATTTTGCCCAATCTTTATAAAGTGTCTACTTTGTGCCCGTGCCACAAAAATAAAAGGCTCAAATCTTGTGTCAATGCTTCCTAGGGACTGTAGGTCAGAAGAGAAGGCAGGAAAGTCCAATCATAATGACAAATGAAGAACAGCATGCCTAAGTGGTACCCAACACAGAGCCAGCAGATGGTGATCTGTAGAAAGCTCCACCACAAGGATGTAGGGTCAGCACTGTTCCTGAGGGTAACAGCACTGATGAGGCTCTTCTCTTGCATAAGGACTTGGCCTCACCATTCCCATCTCAGTCTTTTCACCATGCAGACATCATCCTTTACATCTGCGACTGTGTCCTGCTCATCCAGTGTATCTCAGCTCCCATCAAGAGGAGTCACATAACCACCTTCTCATTCGCTTTTATGTCCTTCCCCGTACAATGTCTGCACCCTCTTATTCTCTCACATAACTCTTGTGTTCCTCAAACACCGTGGGCACTCCAGAATGACCCTGTGAATGTAATAGTTCCTGTCTGTCCTGCCCTAAGAGAAGAGGCCCCTGTGAAGGTCAGAAGCCTTCCATCAAATGACAGTGAACTCCTCACAGACATCTCATTATCTCAAAAGGGCAGGAGGCACTTTCCAGAACACATCCAGAGTGCTCAGTTTAGAAAAGATCGTCCCAATTTAAATTGAAGCTTAGCAATGACTTTCAGCATCCTCAGCCACATGGCTCAATGTGGTGTCTGGCATGCCGCTAACTACAGCTTCTTCAGCCCAGGAGCAGGGCAGATAATGTGAGGAAGCCTGAGGCAGGAGGAGTACCACTGCTGCTGCTACTGCACCAAAGCCTCTTAGAAAGAGCGTTCATTATGAGCATGCTCCTAACTCCCTGCCTCCTCCAAGTGTCAAACTTCATTAAAGGGCTGGAGGAAGATCAGTTGCAGACCAGGGCTAGTCTGGGCCAAGCCAGTGTGTGTGGTGCTCCCTACACTCCCCCTCCCCACCCCCCTGCCGCCCTGCAGACTCACCAGGACTTGGTTAGCAGTTCTTCAACTGTGGTTGAACTTGTCAGGCTGTGAGCTTCCCACAGAATTGATCCACACAACACGTGTACAGTTTGAAAAGTGGAGATCTGTTGAAAGGTGGTTCAGTCTCCCATTGAGATTTCTGATTGAAGAGCCTGCCTTGGTGCCCTCCCACTCGTGGACAATTTCCATGGCCTCACGGTAGTGTTCTTGCTTGCTTTAAAGTTCTTGTTTATTGGAAGCAGTTTCTTCTGTTAACAATGGTAGTGATGATCTTGAAATTCTGCACACCTTGGAAGAACTAGAATTCGTGCTTCTGTGGTTTTTAACATTTTTTTTTTGAACACGCGTATGTTAAACGACTGAGTTTCAGGCCTATTTAAAGTCATGAGATTCGACACTATCATACGGATAGCTTATCACATTAAAAGAAACAGATTCAGAGAGAACAAACTGTTTCCTGGGGTCACACAGCTGGTAGCCCCCACAGATTTGTCCTCTGTCACTCTAACTTACAGTAGAACTTGGTAATGTCTGAGGGATGGTCTAGACAGAAAGAAATGGATGAATCATGTCACAACTTGGGAAATACTCTTTTTAAAATTCTAAAATGATAACACAGTCATAGACAAAAGGGCAGATCAGAATATAATAGACCAGTGAGTATCCACTGAGTACTGAAAATGGCTTCCATGAAGGCTGTGCACAACAATTCAGAGACATCCCCGAAGATCGATTCTTTACAGAAACACACTCAAGCTTCTCGCTGTTTTTTAAAGAGGACCATAGTTTTGTCATAATATCTAATTTTATAGTGTTCCTGTTTTGTACTAAAATTTATTGTTTGATGTTTTAGGATTTTATGAATAGCAATCTTAGTCTATTAGATTTACAAATGCACATAAAAAATAACTTAATCTAAACTACACTAACTTAAAATGCATGACCATTCAAACATAGATGCTTCCTTCTTGTTTGGTTAATATGGATAACAAACAAGCAACTGGGAAATACGAACTGTTTGATGCACTGAGGAAAATATGTGTTTTAGTCTTTCAAGGACATGCCTAATATGGTATGACTTCATGAATTTGTTTAATTAAGAGAAATCTCTCAGGGTTTCTACAAATGAACAATTCCTAGCCTAACTTCTAAGTATGTTATAGTCTTGAGATTAATAGAGGAAATTCACTAACAAATTATTTGCGTAACTTAACTGATTTGGGGTATTAGTCCAAATTCATAATATTCAACATTACTGGGAAATGCAGGGATTGGAGCCAGACTGGGCGGGTTTGATTACAGCATGCACCAGTTTTGAACTGATTGCCCTTGAACAAATGACTTAATCCTTGTGAGTGTCGTCATCCCTGGAGTGAGACATCTCTGAGAATGAAAGAGGGCGTTGTTCAGTATTCAGGAGCAATAAACTTAGTCAAGGTCTGACTGGGCAAGCCAGACAGATCGCTACTCTGTCAAAATGTCACTTACTTCTTACATGTCTAATCTTTGGCTTTATCTTGGTTGTCAGTAGAGGGTGTTTTGTTTCATTTTTCCAGTATTGCTTTCGACTCTAAAGCATCAAATCCTTATCCCAGCCCTATGACATCATCCTGAATCTGTCACAATCAGTCACAAGGATATCCTTATTAAGATTATTAAGTCATAATTTCAGGTGTAGAAAAGTCCCCGAGTCAAGTTGGAAGCTTCATATGCAATTGAAACCGCTCGGGTCCCCAATATCAGACATTGCATGGCCCTGGGGAGGACAAGGGTGTGTTCTCAGCTTCCACTTCCCTTGTCATCTATTCCCATTTCTCTTTTCAGTCTACAGCTTCTCATTCCTCTAGAAGGAGTGTTGAGAACTTTGGGAAAGGCTTTTGTTCCATTTGCTCCAGGAGTCCTCCAGTACACACATCCTATACTTCCAAACATCCTTGCCCAGCACTGGGGAGATAACTCAGTTGGTCAAGTGCTTGCATACAATCATGAGGACTCAAGATTGGGATCCTGAAACTGTAATAAAGCCAGGCATGACATGGATCTGTCATCACAGTCCTGGGCAGGTGGAGGCAGGAGGATCACCGGGTCTTACTGGGCAGCCCAATGAGTCACTGAGAGACCCTGGTGGGTGGATCCTGGAGAACAACACCCGAGCTTGACATGTGCACACATATGAATATCAACTTCCACACACAGGAACCACTCACACGCACGTGGGTATGTGCATGCTCACACACGCATCCACACAAAAATTTGCACCAGTGTTAGCTTCAGTAATATTTGGCTGACAGCAACACAGACGATTTTTGTCACTGAGCTGTGCCACTGAAGTGCTCTTGAGTGGTTGGAGTTTCTACATTTTCTGTGTAACACTTTTTAAAATAATAAATAGGTGCCACAGCTAGAAATAATGTTTAACTTTTTAAGAAAAATGTGAAAGGTATATAAGATAAAAAATAAACCAGAGTATATGTCTAACATTTTAAAAAGCATATTCTTTCTATTTTTTTCACATGTGAGTGTTATGTATGCATTTTTATATAGGTGTTCACATGTGGGGTACACATATTGATATGCAGGTGTACATACGTGCATGTAGAGGCATGAAGTTGACCTCCAGTGTCTTCCTCATGCTACCCACCTTATATATGGAGGTAGCATCTGTTGTTGAATCCAAAGCTGTTTAAGCCCCTGTACAGCCAGATTACTATGGAAGGATTCCCTGTCTCTGTTGCCTGAGCTAGGATTATAGGCAGACTACCACTTCAAAGCAGCGTTGACCTGGGTGCCAGGGATCCAAACTCTACTCCTCATGTCTGCATGGCGAGTGCTTTACCTGGCAAGCCAGCTCTAGTGTTTAAAAAGACCACATTTCTTTTTCTTTTTCTGTAGATTTAGGCTCCCAGGAAAATGATGCTGAAGGGTTAGAGATTTCTCTTATTCCACCTGCCCTGTATGTGCATGGCCTTCCCATTACTGTCTACCATCACCACCCCTGTATCACTGACCCTGCATTGACACATCATTAGCACCCAAAATTATAGTTTAAAACACCATTGGAGGTTATGCATCTTGTGTGTTTGAACTAATGGCTTATGGCATGTATGCACCATTACTGTATTGTATAAAATATATTGCCCCAAGCATCCTCTGAGCTCCTTCAGGCCAGCCCTACTCTTGCCCCTGGATCCCGCTTATCTTTTCACTACCTTTATAATTTTACCTTTCCCTCCAGTTTTAATTTAAGAAAATACTGCATATAAATTTTAGTTAAGTTTTATAACCACACTACCTATAAACTCTAAGTATATTAGTGCACATTTTACAATTTATATAAAAGGTGAAACACTGTGTGTATTATCTAGTAGGTATCCTTAATCAATCAGATCTATAGATCTTTCTATTGTATCTGTAATAATCAACCTATTTTCAAAATGCTGCCTATAGTTTATATAATTGTATAAAGGGGGGTTATCTGAGTTTTTATATGCATACCATATACGTTGATTGTATTTGCTCCCATTATTGGGTCTTCTATGTTTTTCTATTTCTTTCATTGTTGTACAGTAACCCATATTTTGTATATGGTTCTGAGAAACCTCACAAACTTCTGTGAAATGCTCCCATGCTTCTGAGGTTTGCATGTCATAAACAGCCACAGTCAGCACACTTTTCATGTCATCCCTCATTTTGATGTGAATATTCTTTGAGGATATTCACTTAGAGCAGAATTTCTGAGCCATGAAGCATGTGCATTTTCACTGTATGAATTACAAAATGCTCTGTTGGGTGTTTCCTGTCCTGCCAGGCAGGAGCCCCTCCCCCCCGATTTTTCCACATTCTGTCACTGGTTGTATGGCCTCACTTTGAGTAATCTGACAGCCGATTTAGTTTAACTAAATTTGACCAGAAGATGTCTCCGTACCTGCAAACTCAAAGCAATGAAATGAAACTTAAGGAATGGAAAGTTAATTCAAAGTGGCTTCAGCCAATCACTACAGAGGAGCTTCAGCCAATCATATTCTCTCACCTGATCAGTCCATAAAACACTAGAAAATAGGGGAAGTGTTAGGGGTTAACTTTTTTAATGCCTTCTCTGTGATACAGGAAGGACCTGGTCAACCTCTTTTGCTTCCTGGAGCCATGTGCTTCGTAAACCCTCTGTTAGGCATAGGCCTTCAGTTTCTCTTCCCACAAGACATAAAACTGTGTTTAGTTTATTTCCTGCCTTTGCTGCTTGTTATACAATTTGTATTGCTTGAGATACACAGTGGCCACTTGTACTTTTTCATTTCCTAATTTCTCCTGCATGTTCTTTTCCTTACTTTCCTTTGAGGGTGCTAATTTTGATTTGCAGTTTATTAGATTCACATTTACTGAGCAAATAGCCTTAATCATGTCCTACCTCAGACTTTAAGTTTTCTGTAGAATTTTAGACACATAGAAATGTTAATTTGTAGAACTGGAAGACATCAGCTTTCTTCTTCAGGTGCCTCTAGAATTTCTGTGCTTATCCACAGAAGTCAGAGATAGAAGGAGGGAGAAATGAAAAGCTGCTTTTAGGTGAAGAGGGACTGTTATGAAATAAAATCTATTCTTTATTACTTTACTATTTCTAAATAGACTAAAAGGCAAGATTCTAATGAAGTTTAAATTTGGAGGAAATAAATAGTGGCTATGATTTTTAAAGCGTAGGTGATTTTTCTTGCTGGGGTAATATAGTTATTCACCTAGTTCAAGCTTTTTGATTCTAGAACATTACCAATTTGATGAATTCCAAAACAATGTTTATTGCACTGATTGTATCTGTAAGTCACATTCAAACAAGGTACTGTCTCTTTGTGAATTATTTTGTGATACTGTGGATTTGGGTAGTATATTCCATTTAGTGCACTGATGACCAGCAAATTAAGGTCATTCTCAGAATAGCCTGTCCTGGGAGAAGTACAATTAACATGAGAACAAGCATAAACAAATAGGGATCAGAGTCTTTCAGCCAGCAGCACGTAATGTCCCTGTGTTAACGCAGGGAGACTTGCTGGCATTACACAGAGACACCCTCTGACTGACATTTCCTGTGTGTAAATCCCGCCCCATCTGTTATTGTCAGAACTGATTATTTAAGAATCAGCCAGATGCTGTACTTTGTGGACCTGTCTGAGTCCCCTGCTTCCTGGATACTATCTTTCATTCACCAGGTGCTAGCATTCTGCACTGTTTTAGAACAGGACACCGGGAAAGAAACCCAAGATTCGTGGAAGATGTTTGCAAGGCACATGCCTGTTATGGAGAAACTCATGCTTCGCTACTGGGCCCCCATAGATAAAAGCTTGGCATAAACGGTCACTCCTCAGTGACCAGTCTGAAGACAGCAGGAGGCAAAGATTTTCATCCACAATTACCGCCTGTTAAAAGGCCTCCAAGTCCAGGCAATAATAGCCGCAGAATTAGAAGCGCTCTGACTCCTCTCATTGAAAACAAACTCTCACCGTGGTAGGATCCTTTACAGTCTTCCCAGAGGATCCCATATCCATCTGCTACAGGCTGTTGAGTTCAGATGCCTTCTGCTCTGTGGCAGGCCACCTCCTGATCTTATTGAACGGAGATTATTTTCTCAAAAGCTGTTGGAATAACGTAATTACATTTGCTTCGTGCAGAATGAATTTCTTTTCGTGTCTGATTTGAAAGGCCCTTGATGGAAAGAGAACAAGGTGCTTTGGAGTCGCAGGGTGCCTTGTGCTCAGCCACAGCTTGTGCTTTTAGTGCAGGTCTTCATTCGGTCGCTCGCGGCAGTTCTGTAACTTTGGAGTTCGGATCCACACTTTGTACCCATCACTCAATGGTATACAAAGAATCCCACTTGGCTTGCGGGTGGGCAGTGGGAGGTTCATATGCATGTTTGATGCACTCTCGATTCCTTCTGTTTTTATTGTTCCCCACTGATTTCTACCTGTTTGATGCCCCGCTAAAAAGTCAAAAAAAAAAAAAAATGAGCAATCCTGATCAAACTCTGGTACCTTTCTTATCATACTTCAAATCACAGCAAACAAGAGGACTAGATTAGACGGCTATAAGAAATCGTCACTTCTTGTTGTTTCATAGACTATCCAACTATTTGAATGAAGAATGGAAATAACAAAACTTCCAGATTGAGAATTTGACGTAAGTAAGAAAACTGTCAGAATGAAACAAAAACCTTCAGAACCACTTATAGGAATAGAATCCATTCCATAAAGAAAAACTTTCTTATAAGTAGATTTTTGTCATATACAAACTTTCTAGGGAATTTGCTGTATGCTTTTCAGTTCTGGCAATAAAATTATTTTAAAAAAATGTTCAGGTAGCTGGAGAGATGACTCCTCTGTTAATAGCATTGGCTACTCTTGCAAAGGACCTGGGTCTGGTTCCTAGCACCCACATGGAAGCTTACGGCCATCTATAAATACAGCTCCAGGGTACCCAGTGCCCTCTTATGAACTCCAAGGGCATTGCCATGCATCGAGCACAGAGATGGAGGCAAACACTCATACATGTAAAATGAAAACAAATACATCTTTTAAAAAATCCTTTAAGCTCATTGTCCAATAAATTTTGCTTTTCCTTAAAATGCCTTTTTTCTCACTAAATTTAAAATGTAACAACACTAAATTGGCATTTTATTAGCAATGTAATTCTTAGAAATAACAGGAATTAGCAAAACAAGAATGGGTTATATAACTATGGGCAGAAGAGAACATTTTGATAAGTATGTGGAAACATTTTCCTGGAAGAAATAATTTACATTGAAAAGGTGGTAGATTCTGATGAAATTAAAATAGATTAAAATAAAATGCCTATAAGAAGGCCTACCTGTTTTGGGGGGAGGGGAACTCAGTATGATTATCTTAATATTCATTGGTGGACTAGATATTTAATGGGGAGAATGCCCTGCCATATTTGATTAAATGTAAGTAAATGGTGCTATGGAAAAGGCTTGTTTGGTGATATGGTGTGGTATCATTCATTCTGGTTCTTAAAACTGTATGCAAAATCTGCTGAAAAATGAAGTGGATGTTTCTACTTCCGGTGTTGGTTAGTTTTTTTGTCAACTTGACACAAGCTAGGGTCCACTGGGAAGAGGTAACCTCAGCTAAGAAAATGCCTTCATCAGCCTGTCCTGTGCCAAAGTCTGTGAGGCATTTCCTTGATTAAGGATTGATGTGTAAGGGCCACTATGGGTGGTGCCATCCACAGGCAGGCGATCCTAGGTGTATAAGAAAGCTGACTGAGTGAGCCATGGAGGGCAAACCAGTAAGCAGCCTCTGGTTCAGTCCCTGCTTTGAGTTCCTTCTCTGACTTCCCTTTGGGATGGATTGTAAGCAGTAAGGTGAAATAAGCCCTGTACTTCCCAGTGTCTATCACAGCAAAAGTACGCAAACTAAGACACTTTCGTTTTAGACATTTAAACATACACTTCAAGGAATCGAATCATAGATTATTTGACATTGTTAAGAATGAGGAAGGGCTCCTGAGCCCTACTCCTGCCCAAGGTCCTCATCACCCCAGGATCTCTCTGGGCCTGCAGCTGCAGAAAGCTAACCCTCCTGCATAGAGTGCACCCGCCCAGACAGGAAGGACCTCCCTGAGTCTGGAGATACCTCCCTATTCCTTCCTCCTCTGCTGCCCAACCTCTCCTGAGTGAGGAGACTACCAGGAGAGGCAAGACCATCGATATCTGCAGACATTGAAGTCTTGGCCCACACACACCACCGGGTAACAAGAGGATATAGAGAGACCCCACCTACACCCACCGGAAGAAGAGATGGGAAGAAGGCAGAATAAGAACACACTCAAGAGAAAGACCAATATGACACCACGAGAATCTAGGGACTTCACACCAGCAAGATCTGAAAAGCACAACATAGAGGAAGAAGAAGAGACAGACCTAAAAATCTACTTCCTGAAAATGTTCAAGACCCTTAAAGAGGAAATAAGAAAATCTCTTAAAGAAACAGAAGAAAAAACAAACAAAAAATTCAAGAAATAAGTAATTCTCTTAAAAAAATCTAAAGAAAAAACAACCAAACAAGTGAAGGAAGCACTGGAAACAGTTCAAGGCATGAAAGCTGAAAGAAACAATAAAGAAAACACAGAATGAGGGGATGCTGGAAATACAAAGGCTGGATAAATGATCAGGATCTAAGGATGTGAGTATTACCAATAGAATACAAGAGATGGAAGAGAGAATCTCAGTTGTTGAAGACTCGCTAGAGGATATACCGTTTTTGACCAAAGAAAATCTCAAGTCCAACAAATCCCTAACACAAAATATCCAGGAAATATGGGACACCATGAAAAGGATGAATCTAAAAATAATAGGTATAGAAGAAGGTGAAGAAATACATCTCAAAGGTATAGAAAACATATTCAACAGAATCATAGAAGAAAACTTCCCCAACCTACAGAAGGATATGCCTATGAAAGTACAAGAAGCTTACAGAACAACAAATAGACTGAACCACAAAAAGAAAATTTTATAATAATAAAAAACCAAACTTACAGAATAAAGAGAAAATATTAAAAGCAGCAAAGGAAAAAAGTCAAGTAACATATAAAGGCAGACCTATCAGAATCACACTTGACTTCTCAATGGAAACTTTGAAAGCCAGAAGGTCCTGGATAGATGTCCTACAAACACTAAGGGAACATGGATGCCAACCCAGACTACTGTACCCAGCAAAGCTTTCAATCACTACAGATGGAGAAAACAAGATATTCCAGACAAAACCAGATTTAAACAATACATATCCACAAATCCAGCACTACAGAAAGTCCTAGAGGGAAAATTCCAAACCAATGAATTTAACTACACTCACAAAAACATAGGTAATAGATAATCCAACTTTACCAAAACAGGAAAAGAAACAGGAGGGCGAAATACACTCACAATGACACCACCAACAATAAATCCAAAACAAACAAGAACCAACAATTAATGGACATTAATATCCCTCAATGCCAATGGTCTTAATCTGCCTATAAAAGGATACAGGTTAACAGAATAGATACAAAGACAGAATCCATCCTTCTGCTGTATACAAGAAACACACCTCATCATCAGAGACAGGCGTTACTTCAGAGTAAAGGGTTGGGAAAAGATTTTTCATTCAAATGGACCCAAGAAACAAGCTGGTGTAGCAATCCTAATATCTAACAAATTAGACTTAAAATTAAAATCAATCAAAAGAGATGAAGAAAGGCATTTCATACTCATCACAGGAAAAGTCCATCAAGATGAAGTCTCAATCCTAAACATCTATGCCCCAAATACGAAGGCACCCACATTTGTAAAAGAAACATTACTAAAGCTCAAGCCACACATAAAACCACACACACTTATATTAGGAGACTTCAACACTCCTCTTTCATCACTAGACAGGACCAGCAGACAGAAACTTAACAAAGAAACAAAGGATCTAACAGAAGTTATGACCCAATTGGGATTAACAGACATCTATAGAACATTCCATCCAAACACAAAAGAATATACCTTCTCAGTGCCACATGGAACCGTCTCTAAAACTGACCACGTACTGGGTAATAAAGAAAACCTCCACAGATACAAAAGAATTGAAATAACACCCTGTATCTTATCAGACCACCATGCTTTAAGATTAGAATTCAACAACAATATAAATTACAGAAAACTACAAACTCATGGAAATTGAATGACACCCAATTGCTGGGCCAAGGAAGAAATAAAAAGTGAAATTAAAGACATTCTAGAATTTAATGAAAATGTAGACACAACATACCCAAACTTATGGGACACTCTGAAAGCAGTGCTAAGAGGAAAGTTCATAACACTAAGTGCCCACATGAAGAAACTGGAGAATAGTCACACTAGAGAATTGACAGAACAACTGAAAGCTTTAGAACAAAAAGAAGCAAACTCACCATGGAGGAGTAGACACCAGGAAATAATCAAACTGAGGGCTGAAATCAATAAAGTAGAAACTAGGAAAACATTACAAAGAATCAATGAAACAAAGAGTTGGTTTTTTGAGAATATCAACAAGATAGACAAACCTCTATCCAAACTAACCAAAAGGCAGAGAGAGAGCATGCTAATTAACAAAATCAGAAATAAAAGGGGGGATATAATGACACTGAGGAAATGCAGAGAATACTCAGGTCATACTTTGAAAACCTGTACTCGACAAATTTAAAAAATCTAAAGGAAATGGACAATTTTCTGAATAGGTATGACTTAGCAAAATTAAACCAAGAACAGATAAGCAGTTTAAGTCGACCTATAACCCCTAATAAAATAGAAGGAAGCAGTCATCAAAAGCCTTCCAACGTAAAAAAGCCCAGGTCCAGATGGCTTCACTGCAGAATTCTATCAGAAATTCAAACAACAGCTAATACCAATACTTCCCAAATTGTTCCACACAATAGAAGCAGGAGGGACATTGCCAAACTCTTTTTACCAGGCTACAATTACTTTGATACCCAAGTCACACAAAGATACAACTAAAAAAGAGAACTACAGACCAATATCCCTCATGGACGTCGATGCAAAAATACTCAACAAAATATTGGTGAATTGAATCCAAGAAAACATCAGAAAATCATCCACCATGATCAAGTAGGCTTCATCCCAGGGATGCAAGGATGGTTCAAGATACAAAAATCCATCAGTGTAAACCACCATATAAACAAAGTGAAAAAGAAAAACCACATGATCATCTCCCTAGACGCTGAAAAAGCCTTTGACAAAATCCAGCATCCCTTCGTGATAAAGATCTTGGAGAGAACGGGAATAATAGGAACATATATAAATATGATAAAAGCAATATATAGCAAACCAACAGCAAACATCAAACTAATTGGAGAAAGACTCAAAGCGATTCCTCCAAAA
Organism: Cricetulus griseus; assembly: GCF_003668045.3. Taxonomy (NCBI): domain Eukaryota; kingdom Metazoa; phylum Chordata; class Mammalia; order Rodentia; family Cricetidae; genus Cricetulus; species Cricetulus griseus. Next base: position 78,589,543 of record NC_048600.1, on the reverse strand, counting down.
TCAGGAACAAGACAAGGTTGTCCACTCTCTCCATATCTCTTCAATATTGTACTTGAAGTCCTAGCTAGAGCAATAAGACAACAAAAGGAGATCAAGGGGATACAAATTGGAAAGGAAGAAGTCAAACTTACACTATTTGCAGATGATATGATAGTCTACATAAGTGATCTGAAAAACTCTACCAGGGAACTCCTACAGCTGATAACACCTTCAGCAAAGAAGCAGGATACAAAATTAACTCAAAAAAATCAGTAGCCCTATTGTACACAGATGATAAACAGAATGAGAAAGAAATCAGAGAAATATCATCCTTCACAATATCCACAAACAACATAAAATATCTTGCTGTAACACTAACCAAAAATGTGAAAGACCTGTACAGTAAGAACTTTGAGTCTTTAAAGAAGATACCAGACAATGGAAAGATCTCCCATGCTCTTGGATAGGTAGAATCAACATAGTAAAAATGGCAATCTTGCCAAAAGCAATCTATAGATTCAACACAATCCCCATCAAAATCCCAAGAGAGTTCATCACAGACCTTGAAAGAACAATAATCAACTTTATATGGAAAAACAAAAGACCCAGTATAGCCAAAACAATCCTGTACCATAAAGAAACCTCTGGAGGCATCACCATTCCTGACTTCAAGCTCTATTATAGAGCCATAGTCCTGAAAACATCTTGGTATCGGCACACAAATAGATAGATAGACCAATGGAATCGAATTGAAAATCCTGATATTAACCCACACACCTATGAACACCGATTTTCGACAAAGATGCTAAATCTATACAATGGAAAAAAGATAGCATCTTCAACAAATGGTGCTGGCACAACTGGATTCAGACATGCAGAGGACTGCAGATAGATCCATAACTGTCACCATGCACAAAACTTAAGTCCAAATGGATCAAAAATCTCAACATAAATCCAACCATACTGAACCTTCTAGAAGAGAAATTGGGAGATACCCTTGAACATATTGGTACAGGAGACAGCTTCCTGAACATAACACCAGTAGCACAGATGTTGAGATCTACAATTAATAAATGGAAAGTCCTGAAACTGAGTAGCTTCTGTAAGGCAAATGACACAGTCAGTAAGACAAAATGACAGCCCACAGAATGGGAAAAGATATTCACCAACCGTACATCTGACCAAGGCCTGATTTCCAAAGTATACAAGGAACCCAAGAAGCTAGTCACCAAAACACCAATCAATGAATTTAAAAAGTGGGGCACAGAACTATACGGAGAATTCTCAACAGAAGAATCTAAAATGGCTGAAAGACATTTAAGAAAGTGCTCAGAATCCTTGGTCATCAGAGAAATGCAACTCAAGACAACTCTGAGATACCATCTTACACCGGCCAGAATGGCTAAAATCAAAAACACCAATTACAATCTATACTGGAGAGGATATGGAGAAAAAGGAACACTCCTCCATTGCTGGTGGGAGTGCAAAATGGTAAGACCACTCTGGAAATTGGTATGCTGGTTGCTCTGGAAAATGGGAATCAGTCTACCTCAAGATCCAGCATTTCTTCTCTTGGGCATATACCCAAATAATGCACGTTCATACAACAAGGACATATGTTCAACCATGTCCATAGCAGCATTGTTTGTAATAGCCAAAACCTGGAAGCAACCTAGATGCCCCTCAATGGAAGAATGGATAGAGAAAATGTGGTACATTTATACAATGGAATACTACTCAGCAGAAAAAGCAACGGAATCTTGAAATTCATAGGCAAATGGATGGAATTAGAAGAAACCATCCTGAGTGAGGTAACCCAGTCAGAAAAAGGCAAACATGGTATGTACTCACGCAAATATGAATTTTAGACATAGAACAAAGGATTACCAGCCTACAATCCTCTTCACCAAAGGAACTAGGAAACAAGAAGGACTCTAAGAGAATGGGAAGGGCCAGGATCTCCTAAGCTAATTTGGAGCATGAGGAAGAGAAGAGGAGGGGAGAGGAGGAAATGGAGGAGCAGAAAGTTTGAATTGGGGGAAGAATAGAGGAGAGCAGGATGAGAGATATCATAACAGAGAGACCCATTATAGGTCCGAGGAGAGATCTGGCACTAGGGAGATTTCCAGAGATCTACAAGGATGACACCAACTGACAATCTAGGCAATGGCGGAGAGGCTACCCTAAATGCCCTTCCCCTATAACAAGACTGATGACTACTTTATATGCCATCCTAGAGCCCTCATCCAGTGGCTGATGGAAGCAGAGGCAGACACCCACAGCCATACACTGAATTGAACTCTGGAACCCAGTTGTAGAGAGGGAGAAATGAAGATCAAGGGGGTCAGGACAAGGCTAGTGAATCCCACAGAAACAGCTGACCTGAACCAAGAGGAACACATGGCCCCCAGTCTGCTGTTTGGGAGGCCATCATGGGACTGATCCAGACCCCTGAAAGTGGATGTCAGCTAGGAGGCCTCTGCACCCTACGGGGCCTCTGGTAGTGGATCAGTATTTTTCCCTGGTGTAAGAAGGGACTTTGAGAGCCTATTCCACGTGAAGGGATGCTTTCTTGGCCTGGACACATGGGGGAGGGCCTAGGCCCGCCCCAGGATGATGTTGTGGAATTTGGTGAGCCCCCGTGGAGGGCCCTACCCTCTATGGGGAGCAGAGGGGTTAGGGGATAGGGGGCTGGTGAGGGCCTGGGGGAGGGGGCAGAGGGAGAAGAGATTGACATGTGAAATTATAATTTTGTAAAAATTAAATAAAAAAAAGAGGAAAAAAAGAATGAGGAAAGGATGAGGAAGACTGGGTCTTTCTGGCTGCCTGGTTCCAGGACACACTTTAGGTGTACCTGGTCATGTAGGGACATATGTGGATTCAGATATGTTTCAGCTCAGACTATCAGCACTGAGAGGAAGAAATCTCTGCTCCAAACTGTTCTCAGACTAGGCCACACTCAATTATTTGTAAAACCCAAGGACCAGGAATCAATGGTCATGTAGAGGCTCAAAGGAGAAGTAGGTATAGTTCATGAACTAACATACCTACAGGAAGTTTCAGAAAGTTGTCTTCATCACGTATCACATTGGTTAAAAAATGAGTCACCGGTACACACAGATGCTAAGGAAGATTAGAAATCTTATCTTTCATTGAGCATCCTAATACACAGTTAAGATTCAGGGCTGGGATGTGACTCAATGGTAAGTGTTTGCCTAGCATATCCAATGTCCTGAGTTCAACCACCAGTATCACAAATAGAGGTCAAAGAAACACAGTTAATATATACTGTCACAAAATACAATGATGATCTTAGAATCCCCAGTCAATAGGCTCAACCACCAAAGAAGAGACATAGGAAAAGAGAGAAGAAAGGTAAGAATGCATTGAAGTGTGAGGTTTGGGCATTGTGATGTCTTCCCTGAAACAAGCAGAAATGAGGGCATCCCCTGGCTCCCTTGGTGTGGCTGAGATATGAATATGCTGTCTGAAATTTCCCCTAATCCTTCTACACGGAGGCACAACTTCCTGTAGCCTTATTTCCCACTTCACCAGAGTTTGAACAACATGCTAGGAAGTAAGTCCCTTTTCCTAGGAAATAAGACAGAAGTACTCTGTGAAGCCATGGAATCCTACTATACGTGATAGTCCAATCTGTTGCAAAATTCAAATTTTAGATGAGATGTCCAGAACAATACTAGTAGGGGTGAGAAATTTCCCGTAATCCTCTTCTTCAGTCACTATAGTGTGAAGTTTCCATGTCATTCCATTCTAATTCACGTTATCAAGATTCCCCATTGCTGCTAGTCTACATATATGCACTTCTGCATGTAAAGCAAATGCTGGTCCAAACATAAGAACAAACTCTTACCATCAAAACCCAACAAACAACTGCTCAGGTTTACAGGGTCTGTTTAGCCTAGGCCTCCTGCTTTGTTTTCCTAACAGCAATTGTCTCCATAAACCGTTAATCCCAAATTGCTCACTCGGCTTTAAAGAATTTCTTTCCCTCTTTCCCTTTAATCAGTGCAACCAAAGGAAACCACAAGTAATGTTGACTCTCAGGTATCAAAAGCTGTCGTCCAGGTCCATGACAGGTTGAATTGAATGTGTACAACAGAGGATGCAAACTGATGCATGGGAATGTCTGGTACCCAGATGGCTTCCCCGGGCTTGTCTTGTTTTTCAACTGAGCCAATATACAATAGTCAGAACGTTTCACATACACAATAGGAGTCCTTGACTTTCTGAAAGTTCTGACAGTCGTTGACCCATGCACATATATGATAATGAGTAATAAACAGCACTGGCCACTATCTTCAGGGCAGATACTAGTTCTTCCCAGACTCAGTGGTATAACCTTGACTCCGAGCCAGCCTGTAAGCATTTGCAAGTACAGAAAGCCTTCTCGCTGGCCACATCTCTATCAAATAGGAAAATGTGAAGGCTAAACAGAGCCCCACATGTTTTACCAAAAATATGGATGATCACATCACTCTGTGGAACTCTGGGTTCTTGAGCAATTGGTCATCACACTGGCTCACACATGCTGCGACCTTCACGACACTGGAAGGTATCTGAGGTTGGGACCCCTGCTTATGGCTTGCTCCTGAGAAAATTAGCACAATGGGAAGCATAAATGGAAACCTGACAAAATTTCATTCACTAAGAGCAACCATCTCTGCTCCAACTCTTTCTCTAGCACAATGCAGCTCTGTCTCTGTGGGAGCCTCTTCCCTTCAGCTGGTATTAAGCGGTACTCACCCTCAGCATCTGGGACTTTGCTTTCTAGTCTCAACCCATCCATTTCTTGCATTTCTGTTCTTTCTTCAGGAGTTCAGCAGCTATGCAGAACACCACCACTTCACTTTACTACCATAGTTTCTTCCTCTTGCTGCAGAGATCCCTTAGCAGATAGTTTGCGGTCCCTCCTACCTGCCTTTTGTGTCTTGCCAACTCTATACTTACTTCAAACCAACTGGGACTCTCTTTGTCTGGGGACCAAGCCAATGATTGCTGTGGTAATTCTCACATCAGGATGGCAAATAGTTGCTGTCCACTAGCACAGAGGAACTTCTAGTTCCTCTGTGGTCAGTGAATGTGCTAGGCCTTTTTGTAAAGTCAGTTTTCAGCTCTTTTAATCTCTTGGCTGCCTGAACACACCACAATCACACATATATCCTGACTTTGCTAGCATCTGATCCTGAGTGACTTACTTTTTGTATTTCTCCCTATAAATGCTAATTTTCCCAGAAGGTTTATTGTTATTTATAATTCTTATTATTGTTCATGTCTCTTTGTCTCTAAGGTACACATATATACATATATTTACATAATTTATGTCTTGTTTTAGATAAATATTCATTATACATAATATTAATCCAGCAATTAGTATACTATTGATTGTTCTTATGGTTAACATAATTTGGGTGGTAACTACCCCCAACAGGCTCGTCTTTTAGTGACTTAGTCCCAGAATGATGCTATGGAAGACAATGGAACTCTTGGAGGCTAATGAGTGGTTCCTGGGTCTTTGGGGGTGTAGTTTCTATGCAGTCTCCTGAGTTCTCACTCAATATCATTGCACAAGGAAGCCCAGCCCATCTCTTTTTATCCTCTCTGCTTTTGATATTGCTGTGGCCATTTACACCTATAGATGTTCCTGCCACAATGTGCTGCCAATTGCTACCCCCAAAGAGACCAGTCCCTATCATAGACTTTGAACCACCAAAACTGAGCGAAACACGCCTTTAGTTTCTATGCTAGCTACCTCAGGTAAAGATGACTAAAGCTGCTGATTTAGCTTCTGTGCTAGCTACCTCAGGTAAAGTTGACTGATGCTGCTGATTTAGCTTCTGTGGTAGCTACCTCGGGTAAAGCTGACTAATGATGTTGCTGATTTTATTGCTACTCCTGTTTCTAGATGGAACTAAGGAGGAGAGCATCCCAGCTGCTCGTGAGTGATCAGGAAGAGTATGAGTTCCATCTTGCTGATGGAGAAAGAATGCTCCCCATCTCATCTTCACAGTACCATAGGGTCTCCCCATGTTGCCAAGGAGGGTCTAGAACACCTGACCTTACGGGACCTTCTCCCTTAGCCTTCTGGGTAGCTGTTGCTATAGCTACATGTCACCACACTGAGCTACTCATATGGAGAATCTTAATTCTGCTCGGAGAATTTTAATGATTTCTGCTACTAGGTAGCATGTGACTTTATTCATTATATAAAGCAATTGACTGGTTTTTATCTTTATTTCTTGTTTTCCTTTTTGTTTCAAAAACAGGTTACTACATAAACCAAGTTGGCTTTGAACTCAGGATCCTCCAACTTTAACCTCCTGAGTTCTGGAGTTACAGGCTAGAATCATCAGGCCCAGTTATTTTCTTTAACTTTTCAAAATAATTAAACCACTTGAAGTTAGGGTCTGGAACACACATTTGTGTGTTTATGTGTGTGAAGAGGTTTATGAGTCTTTCTACAACTCACATTAATGTTTTCTCTTTCCTCAACATTGCCTTCCTGTGCCATATGCTCAGTCACCCTGTGAAGCTTGTCCTGTGTGTGATGGAAGGCTGCCTGGAGCACATTCTCGGAGGTGGTTGTCCCTCTGTTCAGTTAGACCATGGTGAGGTACTTCTTCCCCCTACTTGTGTGGTAGCCCTCACATTTTTAATGTACTGGCACCTGTGACCCACATTCCTAGGGCAGAGATCACTTAGATGATGAAAGCAGCTGCTTCCTTTACTAAATTTCAAAGGATGAAGTGACGACTCCAGAGTTTCTACATTGCAAGGCTCTAGGGTCAACCTTCTCTTTGGGAGGTGGGCTTCTATACAGACCTTGCTGGAAGGAAGCATGTAGTTTCTTTCCCAGAAGCAGCTGGATGTCAAGGAAAGCCCCCTTTGGAACAAAAGGACAGCAGCAGCGACTTTCATTTTGGAAGTGGTTATTTCCCTTCTGGAGAAGTGACACAGCCCTGTGGTTGGGTTTCTTGGATCCTGATCCTAGTTGACTCAGTTTCTTCCTTTCTCTTTTACACATTGGCTGATGCTGATGGTGCCATGGTACTTGCTGTCATTCTCCTGAGATTCAATGTTCTTCTAAAACCCTCTTATCACCAAAAATCACTTATCAACCAAATTACTACCAACCAAATTACTTTAGCTCTTTCTGTCTCCTTTACTCCATAGGTCAGGACATTCCTGAAATTCAGCATAATCACTCCTTGTGATTTTTCTTTTCTTTATTTTATTCATGTCTGTGTGTACGTTTACATGAGGATTTTCACTTGTTTTATCCATTGTGGATTGAAAGCATACTGTATGTGATTTTTTTATTATATTGAATTTGTTGACATACATTTGGGTCTAGAATTTGACCTTTTTTAGTGGATGTTGCATGTGAGCTAGAGGCAGAATGTGTAGTCTAATTTTATGAAAAGTATATTCCATAAATTTCATTTGTAACAGCCTTATTTATACTGCTTTTGTATTGTCTCTCCTCACTGGTTTTCTGCCTGGCTGAATGCTGATGTCTCTAACCAAAATAATGATTTTCTATTTTTCAATGTAGGTTTTGTCTAGATATATTGGTATTACAGTTAATTGTTTGGTACATACTTGTTTGCCTATGGTCCTGAAGAAATGGCTTCTTTATCACCATTTAATTACCTTCCAGACGCTGATCTTTTTTTCCTGCTCTGAAATCTATTTGGTTTAGGGTAATACACATACTTCAGCTTTCTTCTGCATGACACATATGTTTCCACCTCTTTAATAAACTAATTAACTAATAATTTTGTGGTGCTGGCCTTTGCACATGCCAGTTAAACGCTCTAACACTGAAGGACATTCCCAAGCCCTGACTTCTTTTCTTTTACTTTGGTAAAGTAAAAGTGGGTGTGATGGCAAGTATTGGTTGTCAGCATGATGACATCTGGAATTCACTAAAATTCAAAAGTAGAGGGCCCACCAGTGAAGGTTTTCTTTCTTTCTTTCTTTCTTCTTTCTTTCTTTCTTCCTTCCTTCCTTTAATGAGTGGTTCCTGGGTCTTTGGGGGTGTAGTTTCTATGCAGTCTCCTGAGTTCTCACTCAATATCATTGCACAAGGAAGCCCAGCCCATCTCTTTTTATCCTCTCTGCTTTTGATATTGCTGTGGCCATTTACACCTATAGATGTTCCTGCCACAATGTGCTGCCAATGATTTGAAGCAGAAAGATACACTACTAATCTGGATCTTAGGCTAGTAAGACACACACCTTTAATCTGGGCTACACCTTCTCCTGGAAGCCTACAAAGGGACATGGAAAAAGTGAGCTTTTGATCTTTTCCTGTTGGCTCTCACCATGCTAGCAAGTTCATTCCTTCGCTGGTATTGGAGCCTACTACTTTGGGATGCTGGAATCTAATGAAAACCAGTTGAGACACCTAGCCTTGTAGGCTGAAAAACTGCTGGATTTTTGCAGTTTCTGTTCATAGCTAGTGATTGTTGGAATAGCTGGACCATAGCCTGTAAATCACATATATGAGGGAAAAAGGAAGATAGAGAATGGAGAGTCATTCTATAAGTTATGCTCCTCTAGAGAATCCCAACTAACATGGTGTTCTTCGTATAAATAGCTTATAATTGGTTCCCACTTTTAATCTACTGACAGACTCCACTTTTTAAATTGTTAGACCATCCACATTCCAATGTGACTATTGACATCAGATAAGCAGAAAAAAATCTATTTGTTATGTTTGTTGATTTTTCTTCTCCTTTTGCACTCTCTAGTTGTATTTAAACATTTATCTATTTCCTTAGCAAATAAACCATACTTCTTTAAAAATAATTAGTCACTCCCTGGAGTTTAAAATACACACTTATAATTAACCCAAGTCAACTGTTGTATAATTACAACACTTCACATAGCATAGGGATCTTGCCATAGGACATTTTCAAGCCCTCCCTCCTATTCCTATGACAGTCTAACCAAGGCAATGTATTGGTTTGTAATGTTGAAATTCCAAAAACATTATCCCTGTTACTGCCTTAAATTATGATATTTTGTGTCAACTTACAATTAAAAAATAATAATTTTAATTTCAGTGTTTTATTTTTAGCCTATCATTTCCACTTCTCTTAGGATTCTTTCATGTTGGCTGTTTTCTCCAGTTAGAACCTTTTACATTTTAATCATTGTTATTTAAAATCTGATGATTTGTAGTCTGTTTCTATACTTTAGTCTGATCCTAATATCTGGGACTTTAGACTGTTGTTTTCTTGATTGTTGTAATTAATTGTGATTTGTGTTTGAAAAAACAGGATATACAAGGCAATGGACACTCCATTAAATTTCAGTTTTAAGTTTTAGAGATTGAGTTATGCCTATGTCTCCCTTCTCTTTCAGCTGTGATAGATACAATAGTGATGCCAGCCTATCAAGGCTTGGGTGTGGCATGTAGTGGGAAAATATTTTACAATCTTACACCTCACCTTTTTTTAGTGGATCTGTGGCCTTCACTCCTGAGTTAGCTCCTTCCCTACCCACTCCCTAGAAGTAACAGAAAATCTAGAAGGAATTATAGTGGTTGGAGAAGCACCATCTCTACAGACTTCCCACGGCTATAGTGAAGTCCTTTCCTACATTGTGAGCTCTTGCAGGAGAGAACATACTGGCCTGTTTCACCATGAACTCAGCTTAAATTTCTCTTGAGAACCTGGTGGTTTTCCTGTATGTAAAACCCCTGGAAATATGACTCATTTCTACATCAATGAGCTGTGGCTCCCAGGGACTTGCACCTTTGGCCTTTAGCATGTCCTCAGATTTACATTATGTGGTAAATCTTCTGATATTTGGTGCTTTGGCATCTTCTGTTACAGTAAGCAGATCTTCTGTGACTGGAGTTGTGCCCATCTTTCTAGATTTGGGGAATTTCTCTGTGACCTCACTCCTTGGAAAAATCCATGAAAGCTGCTGAAGTCTCTAGTTTATAGTTTTACATTAATACAAAAATAAGATTGACATCTCAGGCACTTTTCCTGTCAGAGATGAAATCTGAAGTTTTTAATATTTTTTTTCTTGAGTCTTCTTGGAATCACTTCTACCCTAATTTGTGGCTCATCTCTTTTCTTCCAAAGTCTCCTTACAGACTCGGAGCTGTTCTTCCTGCTCCAAGCCTTTTACACCAGAAAGAAACCACTTCTATTGCCCCATTTCATGCTCTTCAGTTATTAGTGGTCACTGGCTATCCCTTCTGATGAAAGCTCAGACTCTGTCAGTCTGATCTTTGAGACTTTTGTAGACTTCCCCAAATTTGCCACCATCCGCTGCTTAAGAAGAAACAGATAACCTAGATCCAGAAGTCATCTCATTGTCTCTCCAGGTAGCTATGTCTCCTGCTGGTTGCTATATTAAAATACATTCTGCTTTTCCTTTTAGGTCCTGTCTGAGTCCCATTTTCTCCACTAAGTACTCATTACTAACCATGTCATTCAATGGATCATGGATAGAAAAAAGCGGTCTTTCCAAATGACATCCGAGAAGCTTTTAACTGAAGAGAGATTTGAACCAATGAACTAAGAACAGGAATTCTCTCGAGGACACATAGCTGGTTTGATTCAGAACTGTGTGGAGAACCCATGTTGATCTTTCTTCCGTTAACAACTTTAAGTCTTTCACCACAGCAATTCCCAAATGGCAGTGTGTACAAGACTCACCAAGGGAGTAAGTTTCATGTTGCTGCTTTCTGTAGATCATCCCCTACGATCCAGACCCAGTGGAAAAGAGCCAAGGCTCAGCCTCCTGCACTCTGAACAAAGGGTTATGATGCTGGTCCTCCATGGAAACACCCTCTGAAAAACAGCAACATTTTCAGAGTACAGAATAGTGGTGAGCATTCAAGCCATGGCTGGATATGTAAACCAGTGAGAACATTCCAGAAAAGGTGCCAGGTGACTCTGTTACATTTTCTTTGAACACACACACACACACAAACACACACACACACACACACACACACACACACACACACACACACACACACACGATCAAAGTCCTAGGATTACAATTTCAAAAAAAAAAACTATGTTAGCTGTTTTAAACATAAATGTCTATTGTTGTCAGAGAAACTGATATGTGGCATCATAATTTTACAGAAAGAATCCTTATAAATAACCAAGAAAACATAATTCTATGTTATGAAAGTGTGGAATGGATACTATACATGGAAAGAGGTCTGCATTGTTATAGTTGTTTTTATAATGACATATATCGTTGTAAGGATTTTTTTATTTTTATTTTATGGGTGTGGCTGTTTAGCCTACACATGTTTGTGCACCACGTGAATGCAATGCCAGAGGAGGCCAGAAGATGATGTCAGATCTCCCAAGACTGGAATTACAGATGGTTGTGAAGCCACCACCTGGGTGCTGGGAATTGAATTTGGGTTGTCAAATAAAAGAGTAAGTGCTTTTCAATGATGAGCCATCTCTCCATTCCCCTGTAAATACAAACTTAATGTATAATTATATGCATATATGCTTTTTATATAATTTCTATCAAAAAGAAAATGAATACGTTTTATAGTTAAATACAAACAACCAGAGAGATGTACCCCAAATTGTAAATAATGTAATATGACCATGGACATATTAGGTACTTTTGTGTTACTGTGACCAAAATACCTAAAAGAAATAAAACAAGGGAGGAATAGTTTAATTTCACTTGTGATTTGAAGAAGAATTCAGTCCACAATGGTGGGGAAGCTGTGGCAGGGTCAGACACAGCTATAAGGGCATTTGGCTGAGACAGTAGTGTTCTTACGTGTTTGGAGATCGAGGAGCAGGAAGAGTGGACCAGAACTAGGAGCTGGGTTGTGGCTGTCAAAGGTTCAGCTCTACTGAAGTGTTTGTCCCAGGGTGTCCCCTTCACCCTTAGCTTCCACAGTCTTCCAAAGACTGTGACCAGCTGAGGATCAAGGGACATTTCAGACTCCAATAGTAGCACTAGTTGATTTTCAATCATATCTTTTTAAAATTTTCTGTATTTTCAAATGTTTCAATAAAGAGATTTTACTTCTAGATTTAGTACAAAAATGTTTTTTTAAAAGTTGAGGAAATATGAACAACAAGATGACTCTCTGTTGGTTCTGTTAGGTTTTCTCGGGAAGTTTTGATTCTAGGTGATGATAGCAGGTTGCAGGATTCTGCATATTTCCCTGGAGTCCTTGCACGTCCTCAGCTTTGGCCATGGGGTTAGGGTGGCTCTCACAGAGGAAGCCATTGTGGGAACTGGGCTTGCTGGCTTAGTCTGCTTCTAAAAGCCATGATCTTGGGACAAAACCAGATCATGATGAAGAAAGAAGGGAAAATCGCCACAGGCTCACATCCCAGCAGAGAGAAAACGACTCAAGAACTTTCCAGGGTGTTTCCCACTTGACATTTCCTTCCTTGACCTTTGTGCTTTGTGCTTTCTTTTACACACTGGCCCACTGCTAAATTGAGCATTATCTTTAGAAAGAGGAGGAAGCCAAGAACTCAAACCATAGACCCCAGAACTCAAGAAGACAAACTATAAAAGTAGCAACATCTGGCTCACTCCATTCAGAGTTCATACTTAGAATGGTTCCCTCCCAACTCAGAAAGCAGCTGGCAGCTTCCCAGAGTTGATTGTGAGAACCTTGGGTATTAAGGAGTCTTCTGACTGTTTAAAACTGTGATATGTGGGAGCAATAATAGCCACAATCACAGTACCCCATAGTTTCCCACCATTGATTTTCCCTGACCTGCATCTAAACTCTAAAAGTAGAGAAGACAGGGGTTCTGTCTTCAACACTGATAATCATCTTGATACTTGGGGGCAGGGGTCAGATTCAGCCTGAAAGTTTGGCTCTATGGCTTTGAACTTTACTGTCCTGGTTCAACTTCCTCTTGGAAGGCACTTCAGCTACTTCCTGTCCCCTTGCTTTAGCCATTGCAATTGATTACTTGACTCCTCTGCAGGATGGTGACCTCTCCAGGAACACTGGATGCCCTTGCCTCTCCCCAGCAAGTCATGCCTGAGCCCTTAGCTCCAAGGCAAGACTCTGTACAGATTTCTGAACATTCCAGAGCAGGAATTGATACACTGTTTCCTGAGGCACCACTGACTCCTCTTGTCCCCTTGTTTTGGTGCCTTGGATCCAGTGTCAGGTGAATGTGTGTAGAGTCCCTCTGCCTGAGTTACAGTGTTAGCTGTGTACAGTAAGCAGTGAACACACCCTCCTTCCAGCTCTGCTGTCACTTCTAATATGTGGTAACAGTGTTGTTCATTTCATAAACTCCGACTGTGGCAAAGTATATGGACAATTTAGCCCCTGGGGTATGGATCTCTCAGGACTCATCAGAGAGCATGAGCTTCTAGTTAGCTTTACAGCACAGTGCCTGTCATGTACTCTGTTCACATTCCTGATTCACCAGTCTTCCTAGTACTAACTTTGGCCATGCTGACCTTCTAAGAACTCGTCCCTGGCCCAGGGACTTGGCACTAGCTCTTCTCCATGCATAGGACACATTTCTCCAGTTCTTCCTCTATAGCTACTTCTATCTTTCTTCTTCTTTTAGTTCAATTATCAGCGCCTTTAGCGAGCTGTTTGGTCTCTCTTATGTGAGGCACACACTATGGCCACAGCATAGGATTTATTTCTCTTGTAGCTATCTGATTTGTTTACTCTTTATAGCCAGACTCTTTGACTAGGCTATTACACGCACTTTCCTCTCCTCCTGTATCTCTAGCATCTATAGGAGTTTTTTGAATGAGTAGCTGATTGAATAAAAATGAACTGAAAGAATGTATGACTCTTTAAAAAAAAGTCTAGCATATGACTTTTCTAGCACACACCAAAAGACATTCCATGAAATCCAAGCACTCATGTGCATTGGCTTCTGAGCAGCCAGTCTCCTTTTCCCCCTATGGAGAGAGACAAGATGGTACTAAGTCCTTTGAGCTCTTTAGAATGGAATAGCCCTGCATAAACACAGCAGATAATCCTGCTTCTTTCCAGGAATTCAAAATAATTTTTGAAAAGGAACAGGCCCTCTCAAAGTATTATGCCCATGCAATCTTAGCTTTAAGTAGCAAAAAATCCCCCAAATAGTTTCGAGATCTCTAAATGTAATGCAGATGTAGAGGGTAAGAATTTGATGGTCAATTAATTTAGAAAATATCCAGGGCCTAGCAGAGGTTCAACTTATTGACTTTGAAATTTGACTCATGATTGCAGTACACTCCCCCCTCCTGTCTTCGCCATGCTTAAAGTATAAAAAGAAAGCTTGTAATATTGCTTATGGAATGTTCTAGAGGGGTTGTTAAGCTGTTCTTCATAAAGAAAAAAAAAAAAAAAACAACTCTTGGACCCAGTATCCTGACTCTTTCCAGTTGGGATTGTTCCTGAGTGTAGAAGTGGAGTTATATTAAATTGGCAGGCTGCAGCCAGCTGATTTTGTGGCCAGTTGAACTGACAGAGCTGGTATCTCCATGCTCCATTAATCCATGAAAGAAAGAAACCTCTGGCCACTGGGCTGGGGATTTACAGGCCAGAGTCCGAGTGCCTGCTCTTCTTGGCTTCTGTCTGGATAGGAAGCAAGTATCTCAGGAAGTTCTGAAAGCCCAGCATGTGCTTTCCTCCCATGTGACTGGTCTTGAATGCAAGAACTCATATTCAACATAGATGAAGCCAAATGCTACTGTGGCAGCAGGCAATGTGGTACCAAGAGCCACAAGTACTGCTATTCAGCACTCAAGCAATTCAGTGCCTATTGAGCCTGCTTGGCAATGTTGCACAAACTCCTGTCCCTCTTTCAGTCAAAGCTCTTCATGTATCCTTCCAATTTGGGACTCTTCAAACTCTGCATTTACATATCTTTTCCCTCAGGGAACAAACTATGTAGCTGCATTTTTTGGTGACAGCTTTGTTGAGTTGTAATTCTCATACATGCATTTCAGTCATCAAAACATGTAGTTCAATGGCATTTTAGCATATCCAGAATGACGTAACTATCAACATTATCTCAACCCACGAGACTTGGGTCTGGAAACCTGACTTTGGTGGTGAGGGAATGAAGAAAGGACAAACACTCAGACACAACGATAAAATCTGGGATCAGGTGGGCTCTGTGAACTCTAATGGAGTGGCACCAACTACCAACTACAGCAAAGCCCCAGACCCTCAAGCCAGTTTATTGTGTACCTCACAGCGGGAGGGGTAAGCTAGTCTTAGTAGGAGGTATCTGTAAGCTGCCAGCCTTAGGCTGTTAACATCTAGGAAGAGGAAGTTGCAGTTGCTAGTTTTTGTACACACTGGTCAATCATTTGTAAACACTGTTAATTGAAACATAGGAAAGCTTTGCTATTTTTCCAGGGGTCCTTGACATACATGGCTGTGCACATGTCAACAGTACACATCCACTTAGAACTTCATTTGCCCTTTACACATACAGCAAAGGCTTCCTCAGTTTCCCATACAGCACAATCAATTTTTGAACATTTTCACTCACACTCTTTAGCTACCATGTCACTCAAACCCAAATTACCCCTCCCCCTTAACTGCTAGGCAATTTACTGGTATACTTACTGCCTCAATGGATTTTCCAAGTCTCATTTTTTTCATCTAACAAAACCAAGTGATATGTAGTTCACTGTACCTGGCTGCAATATTTTATTTATTTTATTTATTACTTGCATATTTTGTGCCAAAGTTCTGACAAAAAGTCATCCCAAGGTGTGATTGTATTTCTATGGTCATTTTACCATTGCAGAAATTGTGTGGAAAGAATGCAAGGCCTAAATTTTGATCACAAGTGATTTTTAATCCAATGTGATAAAATTAGCCAAATCACATGACCTGAGATGCTCAGGTAAGAGATACACAGACTGAAAGAGAACAATGTTGTGATGCAAACGGCTTTCTCACAGTAAGTTCTGAGTCACTATCTGCTCTTGGAGATGTATCTGTGGCTTGGTGCAAAGGACTACACTTTTTGGATTCTGAATTCACTCCTCATGGAAAACCTTCCTTTTAGCCTTTCCATCTAGCTCTCTCCATGAATGTTTGTGTGTTTCCTTACTGTTTCTAACTTTATTTTCATCTCTCTACATCCGTATCTGTGGATACTATTTATCATGATTTTGGAAAAGTCTCATAAATTTTATTGTGTGGTTTCTCTTCCTAAAACATGAATAAAAGTAGTGGTCATTGGATGGGTGAATGCTAGACAGCCCTAATTCCCTCCCATCACTATTTCTTTCCTCCTAATCCCTGACCTGTGCCTCACCCAAATGCCATCTTCAGTTTCCTCCTAGATGATGTGGAAATGTAACTTTGTATAATGGAGCTGTCAGGCCTTTCCAACATGGATCTTTTATGTGTCTAAAAGCTCTATGTGTTTAAAACTGAACTGGCTCTTTATTTGAACATCTTCAGTCTAGTTCAAAGAAATACAACTAACTGAAACTCCAGAATCATCCCTGACTCTTGCCAGTCCTTCATGCTCCACATTCAATTAGACATCAGCCTATTAAGGCTTGGCCTGCTATTTATTTGTCTGTGAATTTACTTTTGTTGACAACTGGTTCCTTAGTTACAAAATGTAGATGATGATTGCCAACCCCACACAGGAAACTGTGGGGAGGAAAAGGCACAAACAGTCAGATGGTATTTGGAGTAGAGAGAGGCCGGCCCTCAGCATGACTCCAAATTATGTCATCTGCCTGGGCATGGCTTGTGGCCATGGGGGGCTTTAGCAGTAAAATAGAAGTTCATGTTAGTCAAAGCAGGAGTTGTGCTGTGGAGTAAATAAGATGTTCTGTATCTAGTGCTTGGAAGAATGCTGGAGTAAAAGGGCCTCCAACATTGCTGTCTCTTGGTAGACACATAGTAGCCCCTGCTGTCTGGGGGTTTGCCTTTGGTGTCTCAGTCACCTACAGTCAAGCAAAAATATTAAATGTAAAAATCACAGAAATAATAGCTTATGTTTCAATTGTGCATAAAATCTCATTCAGTTCACCTCTGTCCTGCCTGGAACGTGGCCTGTCCCTTTGTTTAGTGGATCCCAAGTGTGTGTGCAAGCCATCCTGGAAATCAGATTGACTGCCATTGGATAATGGTGCTTGTGTTAGGTGGCCCTTCTTCTGGTTAATTATTACCACAGTCTGTGACTGAGATGCACCAAAGGAAAAAAATGAAGTGCAATTTCTAGATCAAAGAAAAAACAAAACAAATAGCAGGCTGAGGCCCACAGCAGGAATAGCCCTATCCATGAACTTATGCAGAAGGAGAAGACATAAGAGTTGTCTTCACTGTTGTACCCAAAATGATGAAAGCCATGGCCACCATGTGGGGCAAATGCTAATGGGGACAGGAAAGGCATTTGATTTGAGGATATGAGTGTATAGGGGACACAGTGTATTTTGGCTCTGGTTCTTTCAATGTTCTCAGTGTCTTGGGACATATTCCTCTACAGGCAAGAGGGGACTCTTGTACATGTAGTGTGTACCTCACTTTGCCTGAGGTAGAGGTGGGTCGAAGTTGCCTCTTCATGATTGTCTGTCTCATGTACTAGTCCGGGAGCCTCTGCCTGCTTCTGCATCTCCCCAAGTGTGGATGTATTTGCTAGAGTTATCTTTATGCTCCTTCCAGCAGGAGAGGGGAACAGGGAGGTATTTAGCAGAATATTGGAGCTGCATATTAAAAAACTCAGTTCCATCCTTTCCATCTGGCCATTTGAAGGTAAGAGTTTAGTTTTGCTGTGGCATAAGGGATTCTATCAGGTACCAAATGCCTTTCTACTGTTCTCATTAAACTGGAAAAAAATCTAGTCTACATGAGATGCCTGGGATGCTGAACTGTCCCTTAAGCTTATAGCCACCACTCCTGTGAGCTTCCTCAGTTCATTGCTGTTTTCTTGTCAGTGTTCTGGCCAGGGAGAAGGACCCACAGCAAGTATATACTCTCCTCACCACTGCAGTGCCCAGTGCTTTCTGGACCTCTCCAGAGTCGGGACTCTGCCACAAAGGGCTGTGGGAGGACACAAGAGGGAGAAACATGGCCTTCATGAGTTCATGGCTTCAGGGGTCTGAGTTTAATCATACTTCTAATGCCTGCAAAGGCTCATAAAAAATCACAGTCTTACTTAAATAAATTGGGAAGAAAAAAATCCACAGGGCAACCTTATTATCTTTGAATAAAATTAACCTGTATTTATCCTGGTATACAGCCATTTCCAAAACACATTTTCTTTGGCTATGGAGTCTAGGCCTGCTCACAAGGAAACCCTAAACAGTCCATTCAGCTGGAATGCAAATGTGCCTGGGAAGGAAGGGGCTCTTAGAATTTTCCCAGTAAAGGGCAAATGTGTTATTGGACTCTCAAATCCTGTCTGCTCTGTGAATATCAGTTACAAACACACCAAACGGCTTTCCACTTTTACCATCTTCCCCTCGAACAGACACCCAACATAATCACAAGGAGATTTGTGAGGCCCCCATTTCATGTGCTGGCTTCCTGTTATTTCTCCAGGTTTGGAAGCAACTGGCTGGAGCTAGGGCCGGGAGGCTGTAGATGTGAGACGTGCCCACTCTAAGTTCCAAATGGCAAGGAGGTGGCAATCATTAAAAAGCGATCATTGCTAATGACATATTTAGAAAAGACGGCCAACAGCCTGCTTTCCGTTTTTAGCCTTCATGAAAGACTAATGGAAACCAGTCACTCGGCCCGGGAACTGCTTTAAAATAATGCCAGATACTCCCCAATAACAGCCCTGGAAAGAGAAGTGCTGATAAAGGGGACATCTACACTGTTATGCGTGTTTCTCCCTCTCAGCCATGTGATGAGTATTCAGTGAGTAGTTCCTTATGCATCATGCAAAGATGGCCACAGCCCTCACCTTCAGGGATCTCACAGTGTAGTAAGGTATGCTGGTTAGCTTGCCATTCCTATAGCAAATGCTGGAGGTCGTTAACTTACTGAGAAGGTTTTAGTTTTAGTTTGGGTCATAGTTTTGGAGGCTTCAATAGCTTTGGGCCTGTAGCAAAGTTGCATATGGCAGATGTTGATATAAAAAAACACAGCTCTCACTCAAAAATAGTTTATTCTGGAAACATTTAGCATGACCATGGCCCAGGAATACAGATTTAGGTTACCTCAAGCTCCATGTTCCAATGTGGAAGCAGCAGCATGAAGTTTTATAGTTTTACAGAACAAAGAAAGTCATAAATCGAAGTAAGTAAGTTTAAAACACACTGGCAAGTACATCAGAGATGTGGCTACAGGAAGGTGGAGGAAGCTTGTCTCTAAGTTTCAGGTGCTCCTGGATCACATTGCTAGCTTTGGAGTTGTTAGAAGCCAGGGGACCTGCTGAGTTAATAGATTCCAAAGGTTTTCATCTATTGTTATAGGATGTTAGTTCCAGCAGAGGTAGGCAAGGAATGGCTCTTTAGGGGGGGCTGACACCGGGTAAGGGTAATCAGCCTCTGGGCTTGCAACATTGCAACCTCTCCTCATCACTATGGCTCTAACCTGTCAATCAGTCTCTGTTGACACAGGTTCTTTATGGTGGTTCTCAGAGAACATAGGGGAATGAGAGAGCAGGCAAGCTCCAAAGGGATGCTGGAGTAGGGAGAGAAAGCAGACAGCTGAGCAGGCAACAGCAGCTGTGGGGAAGTAGATTTCACAGACAGCCACATTGAGGGGTGCTCACAAGGGCAACTTGCTGGGCTACACTCTCTCCCAGGCCCACTCTACTCAACTCTTCCTTCTCTTGGGTAAACCTTAGTCAAGCAAGCTGCCATCTTTGATTAGAAAGGTGATTAAAACCGAAGAAGAGAGAGACACTTCTAAGGGTAGGCCAAAGAAAAGGAAACACCTCCCCCCCAAAAAAGTGATTGAGATTAAAGGCCAGATTACGTGGATGGGTTCCACAGAGACTGGAGGACACCCAGCCCCACTCTGCTCACCCTGAATACTACATAAGCATGAATAAAAAACATTTAAAATATAAAGCCCAAGGAGTTTCTTTTAATCCCCAAGCAAGTGGTCCTCTCTGAGTAAACTCTGGCTTTGCTTGACTTTTAAGAACTATTTTAAAATGCCTGAACCTGTGTGTGAGAAAAAACCCATTTGGAAGCACTGGGCTATAGAAAACAAAGTAGGGAGCAGTCTCTGCAGACAATAAACAGGTAGAAGATACTTGACAGGCTTACACCTCAGTCTAAGCACCGAGGAGAACAGATGAGAAGGCTCATGTTGCAAGCCCAAAGAAACCTTCCCTCTTCATGAGTAAACGATTTCAAGTGTTTGTTACAGCATTGGAAAACTGACATCTCACTGTGGCGCAAACTCTTTGGAGGGTAGATGATATCGCTATCATGCTTGAGCATAATGCTGTGGCAGTTGTATAGGAGGGTAGATGTTTCAGTCAGACTTGTTTGAGAGTAGGTGATAGAACGGTTTTGCTGAGAGTGGTTGTGGTGATCTTGCTTGAGGACATGTACTTGTCCATCTTGCTTGAGGGTAAGTGTTTTAGTCATCCTGCTCAGTGGAGGTCCTTTGGTCATCCTGACTGCTTGTTCCTAGTGCACAGACAACAATCACTAAAGACTTGTCAAACTTCTGAGAAGGAGAAACATGCCAGTAGGAGGCAGGTGCCGACATCTAAGGGGGATGGTGGTCTGACTAGGTAGCTTCAGTGGTGATCAGCAGACAGAGGCACATTCTGGGATTTCCAATAACACTGTTGAGTGTTAAGGACATCTTGACTGTGAGGAAAGTACTCCTTGGAGGTTAGACCACATACTGTCATTTAGTCCATAAATATAGGACACATGTACAGAGGTCCCGTCTGACAGTGTTTTGGTGTATAGATTTGATGCTTCAGATGGCTCCAAAGCACACAGTTTCAACAGAAATTGAACTTCAGAATTTGCATTTGGGTCATCTGATGGGCTAGGCACATACGAGTATTAGTGACTCTCCACTGATGCTTGGCTGTGGGGAAAGCTGAAGCTGCCCTAAGAATCAGGGGTGAATGGCTAGTACCCTGCAGCTCACTATTTTGCCAAGCCATGATACACAAAGATCATGTGCAGTGCTTCTATTCTTTAGCTAGGATGGGCTAGTTGGGTTATGACCCCAAGGTGAATCTCAGAGAATCTGTATCACTGGAAACTCATGTCTAGTGCTGGTCCATGAGTTCCAAATATAAACAGAGGTAAAAAATGCTACAGATATTCAGCTAATTATCTTTACTTCAGTTTATCTCTTCTTGAATACCATCTAGTTTTAAACCCAGGCCTAAAATTGGGTAGAATTCTCTCTGAGTTTTTCTTTCTCAAAATTGTTTTGATTGTTGTCCAGACATTGTGTTTCGTATGGTTTTTGGAATGAGCTAGCTCATTTAAACAACATTGCTAGGAATCTGACGACTGTTCCATGATGGCAAATAATAAGGTTTTGCAGGCATTCCAAGATTAAGAAAATTGGTCTTTCACGTACCATTCTGAGGAAGTTATTTGAGGATTTACACCAGCAAGAATAAAGCAAGATCAAAGAGGAGACTGGGGAATGTAGAAAACTGTGATAGACTCCAGAGGCAGGAAAGCATCTGGTCTGAATTGTAGCAAGGGGTCAGAAGAACCAGTGGATGTCCCTGGAAGGCAGTGACTCTGTGTGAGAACATACAGCACAATGGGGCAACTGAAAGACTTTCAGGATCCAGTAGCAGCAGTTTCTAAAAATTTAAAAAAAAATTAAAAAGTGAAATCACTGAGAGACTCCTGGCAAGCTGGCGGGAAAACTAGATAGGCAATCTGAGGTTGGAATATTTGGAATATGAGACAAAATTGAAAATGACTTTAAAAAAAGGCAATTGTCAGAGCCTGGGAAAAAGAAATCTATTTAACCTTGAGTTAAGAAATATTCTACCCCTTGTATTGCTGAAGCCATCTCAGTGTGATGGTAACAGGAGAAATACGATGCACAGAAGCCAGGGCTAAGAATAACATTTCATCCTGAAAGTTAATTCTGTAAGCTGAGCAAGCCTGAGAGATTGAGATTTTCCTAAAGATGAAAAACTGAGGCAAAAAGGCAGTAAGTGACAGGGCCTAGTTTGGGAAATTGCGAAGAGGCAAAGCCAGTGAGTGACAGGACTGAGGTCCCCAAAGTCACTAAGAGGCAATGCTAGGGTCTCACTATGAGTAGTACTGAAGCCGGAAACTGTTAAAATAGTCACATCCCAATGGCAAGATGAGGACTTGAAAGATTTAAATTGATATCTTCATATTTTAATATAAATTCTATGTACAATTTATTATGTTCATAAATAAAATTTACAAATATCAAATAAGACATGGATACAAATTTGTAAAATGACCTTGAGAATTAGTTTGTAAATTGCAAATGAACCAGGACAAACAGTACTATGTCTATTTTGTGGGAAATATGTTTTCCCACAATCACACATCAGAACCTCTCACAGTCCTGCTCAAATTGATGTTTTTGTTCATCTTCTCTTTCTGTCTTCTGTATTTCTCCTGAGTGTCTATGTACAGACAGAGGCAAAATCCTCACTTCTTCCATGGACCCACAAATACACGTTTCTTCACTTGAGACATGATACCTAATGACATAAAATTCATTTGGGAAAACATATCCCCACAGTGAATTACCAGGGCAAGAAGATTCCATAATGATTGCACAGCAGAATATTAAAGTGAGACTCCTAAGCTTGGATTTCCCCAAACGAAGGCTCAGACATAACATATATCAAATACTCTCACTTCTAAATCAAGGTAAAGAAACCACCAAAAGATTGCAACTGAGTCAGGTTTTGTGGTACACACTTGTAATAACAGCACTTAGGAGGCTAAAGCAGGAAGATCATCCTGGGTTGCAGGACAACTTGGGCTACATAGTGAGTACAAATCTAGACAGAGCTTCTTAACAGGGTACCATCTTTTCAAAAAAAAATCAAAAGAAGAAAGGAAGGAAGGGAAAGAAAGAGAGAGAGAAAGGAAAAGAAAGAAAGATTGAAAATTGAGCTCTGACACCATTTGATTATCACCTGCCTTATGGACTGAAGGGTTGTAGGCAGAAGTTTCTGTTCCACCTAGTTCTGCAGCTGTTCAGTCTCAAATAAATACACAGAGGCTTCTATTAATTATAAACTATTTGGCCAATGGCTCAGGCTTCTTATTGGCTAGCTCTCTCTTAATGATTAACCCATTTCTATTGAACTATGTATTGCCTATGTAAGGCTGTGGCTTACCCATAATGCTCTGGTATGTTAATCCTTCGGTGGCTACATGGCATTTCTCTGGTGTCATTTCTGTGTTCTTATTTCCAGTCTTATCCTAACCATGTAGCCCTGCCTGTAATTCTTGCCTAGCTACATCCCACCTGTCCATTGGCCAAAGCAACTTTATTCATCAACCAACAAGAGAAACATATATTTACAGCATACAGAAGGACCTTCCCCATCAAAGAGTGCTGAATGAGAGCAGCAGAGAAAACTGCTTAGAAGAAGTATTTGGAACAGGCATGCTCATTGTTCCTACTTCTCCTTTTTCTCCTGTAGAGTATCTGAAAAGGGACCAAACCCCTCCTCCCTTCATAAAACTTTTTTTTTCCAATGACATTACCTCCTTTATGAAGTTGACATACCTCACAGCTCTGTTTCATGGAGGATTAAATTGCCAACATATAACTTTGGAGGGGTACCTTAGCACACCTTAAGTACCAAACCTTAGCACAGGCTTTGAACACAAATGTAATTGGGGTGATAAAATTCCTAAAGACTAGAGTGCTTAAGATGGTCTGAGTTCTTTACTTGAGGAAGTCAAATAAAGATACAGAACCATTTGTTATGAGAACTATGAGTGGATTAGGAACTCTTC
Organism: Cricetulus griseus; assembly: GCF_003668045.3. Taxonomy (NCBI): domain Eukaryota; kingdom Metazoa; phylum Chordata; class Mammalia; order Rodentia; family Cricetidae; genus Cricetulus; species Cricetulus griseus. The sequence goes on along the minus strand of NC_048600.1, from coordinate 78,565,657 downwards.
CACAGAGGAAGCACAATAGGATAGTGGTGAAATAAGCATGAGGATAGATTTCATTCTCTCTCCTATGTGTCCAGCTCATTGGGTTGACAGAATAATTTTCTTGAGTGCAGCTGTTGAGCTTTGCAAAGAGAACTGGAGGCAGCGTTGTGTGCATTGGCACATTTCTAAAGTGACATCCCTGTACCAAGACAGGGCTCCCTCTTTCCTTATGTGTTCAATTTCATTTATGAGCTAATCATTCCATTTAGCCTTAGGAATTCTCATTATTCATTCTTACAAATCTGTTGATTTGGGTCACCAAACTATAAACTCAAATAGTATAATTCCTTAAGTAATTCTGACCAACTAAATTAGGTATGTTTGGTGCTTTGCTTACAAACAAACCCATCATTATAAATCTAGTAAACATAATTATGGCTATAATGAATTTTGAAAATTCTTTAAGTTTCCAATGTGGTTTAATAGAGAGCTTAAATTAAAAAAAAACACAAATCTAAATGAAATATTTAGCTATACTTAAAGTTCTTGTGTGGTCACTCTAAGAAGGTCAATTTTTCTTCAATATAGCAAGACCGTAAATATCAAATGCCTGAAAATATTGATTCTAGATTTGAGGGTTAAAATTTGGTTCCTCATGCTATGTGTATGTCTCTCCAAAGAATACACCAAGCTGGGTAACTTGTGTGACTTTCAACAAGATGTGCTGATGGGAATGAGATACAGAACTCCATTATAGTCTAGACAGTTCTTCCTCCCAATTAAGGATGCTGTTTATTACATTATGTGGTGATGTGGGATTGATTTCTCAGCATGTTTGGAGTTGTAATTCTGATCATTTCAGTTGGGATGTTGATGGGATTCTTGTTAGCAACTTTGATATGATTAATTTAAGCTTCTTGATAATTGTGATGTCAAAGAGTCTATGACTCAAAGTGGATTCTCACATGGTCCAATGCCTTGCGATTCATGTCTCACACATCACCTATCTCTTCTACTCAGAGACCCATGCAACTTGAACCTAGGTTGATTGCTTTGTTATATTTTCCATCTCTTTGAATCTTTAGTTATGAAGGTGGATTTTTCTGTCTACTTTCAAATGCCTTGAACTTGATGAAAGCCTGAAATCTTTCATTATCCTGGACCACCCAACTCTTACTGACATCAAAATGTAAACCAGTTGCATTTCAAAACCTTGTAAGTTACTTTCTCTTTTTCTTAATGATTTGTGCAATGATAACTAAAAGAAGAGACGTGAGTACAGACCCAGTTTGAGAAATTCAGTTTGTAAACAGTTTTGTGTATTTTTTCCCACTTAGTAGTAATAGAAAGTATGCGGGACATTCTTCTGTTTTACAAATGAATGCATAGTGTATGTGAAGAAACAAGATATCTTTCCCCAAAACATGTCACAGAATTAATACACCAAAGCAAGTCTGATTATAAGTGTGCCAGGTATTCTATTGTGCTTTCATGCCTCTCCTTTAGAGTTATTTGAAGGACACTGAAAGAATAAATCCTGGATGACTTTAAGTTAACCTGTACCTCATTAAAATTGTGGGACAGTTTCACAAAAGCTAGATACATTTTAGCACTTCTGAAGTGTTCAGGAGTAGGGGACTGTTACCGGTATTCCTGATTATTCTTCTAGAGTGGGCTTCATTTCCCCAAAGCTGGTGCTTGTCTGTGATATTAAATTTTAAAATTAACATGTGGACAGCTTTTATACATATAAGGCATCATTCAGAAGACTACCTGTTTTCTAAAATTAATATTGGTAACAGCTACAAAATGAAAGGTCAGTTCTTCCCTATGCTTCTAATTTCTGCTTACATGTTATAATATTTTATGCAATAATAGAATAATATATTTCTAAGCTTGTAGCAACATCTGTATATAGATGCAGAAAGGCCTCTGCTAGAATTCCACCCCACATCATATCTGGTGCTGACGCTCCTTGTCCTAGACAGGAAGGGCAAAAGCCTGCAAAGTGTCATTTCACATCTGTTTCTCAAATTCTTTTTAAAGGAGTGAATCTATTTCTTCACAGCTCCTACATGGAAAGCTAATGTCTAGAAAGTTCTATACACAGTGGCTCTAGCCTAAATGTAAATTACAAATATGATTCATTTTTCTCTCTAGTCACTCATGGGGGATCCTTGTCTACTTACTGCATGTCCAAACAATGATTTATGAAGTAGGGCTTCATCAGCACTCTGTATATTCTCAACATAAGACCTAAACACCCTGAATCTGATAGATGAGAAAGTGGGGTATAGGCTTATACTCATTGTCACAGGAAAGGACTTCTAAATAGACACTGACATCACAGAGATTAAAACTAACCATTATTAAATAGAACCTCATGCCAAAGGACACATCATTCAGGCAAAGTAGCAGACTACAGAATGGGAAAAGATCTTTACAAATTACATATCTGATTGAAAGCTAATATCTAAAATATATAAAGAACTTAAGAAATGTTCATCATCAACAACAACAAAATAACCCAATTAAGAAGTGTATTAAATTAATCAGAAGATTCTCAAAAATGAAACACAGATGGCTGAGAAGCCCTTATAAAAATGTTCAACATCCTTAGTCACCAGGGAAATGAAAATTGAAACTAGCTTAAGGTTCCTCCTTCTACCAGTCAGGATGGTTAAGATCAATGAAACAAATGGCGGCTCATTAATTTATTACTGATGGAAGTGCAAACTTGTATGGCCACTGTCTTAGTCATTGCTTAGTCATTGTTCTATTGTTGGGAAGAGACACTATGACCAAGGCAACATAAGAGAAAGCATTTAATTAGGTTCTTTCTTACAGTTTCATAGATTTAGTCCATTATCATCATAGGAGGGAAAATGGCAGCATGCAGGCAGATGTTGGAGCAGTAGCAGAGAACTATATCCTGATCATGTGATCCATAGCAGAGAGAGAGAGAGAGAGAGAGAGAGAGAGAGAGAGAGAGAGAGAGAGAGAAGCTGAACCTGGCATGTGCTTTGGGAACCTCAAAACCCACCCACATTGACACTTCCTCCAACAGGACCACACCTCCTAATCTTTTAAAAATAGTGCCATTCCTTAGTGACTAAGCATTCAAATACATGAGCTCATGGGGGGAATCATTCTTATTCAAACCTCCACAACCACTGTGGAGATCAATGTGGTGTTCCTAAGGAAGCTGGGAATTCATTTCCCTCAAGATCCAGCTACACTAGTCTTGAGCATATACCCAAAGGACTCTATATCTTACTACAGAGACACCTGCTCAGCCATGTTCATTGCTGCTCTATTCATAATATCCAGAATTCAGAAACAGCCTAGGTGTCTGTCAACAGAAGAATGGATGAAAAATCTGGTTTATCTACATAATGGAATGTTACTCAGCTGTCAAAAAATAAAATCATGAAATTGAAAGGTAAATGGATAGATTAAGAAAAAAGATAATCCTAAGTGAAGTCAGTCACCCAGACCACAAAAGGCAAATATTGTTTGTTTTCTCTTTTATGTGGATGTTAACTTTTAAACTTTCAGTGTTTACTACAATCTGTATAACCACAGAAGTTAGGTACCCACTAAGGTAAAGGGAGGAGAAGAGTCTCTCAAGGAAGGAGAAATAGACAGTATTTCTTTGAAGTGACAAAGGTGAAGTAGACTAGGAGGATTAATTGGGAGGAGGGTGGGGAGAAGACCCAAGCAGAGAATATAAGGAAGGACACCAACAAAAAAAGGCCATTCCAAAAAAAATATGGAAACCCACCACTTTAGAAGCTTCCTAAAATATAAACAGATACAAAAGGATTCTAAATAGAGTCATCAAATGAGTGGGGGAGACAACATATCAACTAGACATCTTATGTCATCAAGTAAAACCTTCAGTGCAAAGAATGGGTTACATCTTGTCAAGTTATTGGCCAAAGGGGTCACTTTGGAACGTCCAACTATTATAGGCTATTGCCAAGGCTATTAGTTGCTATCCACAACCTGATGGAAAGGCTCTATTGCTGAAGACAACACTTTATGGAACACCAATAAGTCAATATGATACCTAACTAGCATCTTCCCCTTTATGGATAGTGATGCAAAGTGTTCTGCATGCTATCAGAGGAAAAAGGCAATCATCAATATCTTCTAGCTTCAAAACCTGTGATCTACAGCAGTGACTTGCTTACAAGATACACTGGTGCAATAATGGCATAAATATAGGAGTCACCAACCACTTTCTGATTGGATTTAAAGGCCATTTCGTGAAATGGGAGCTATACCTGACACTGCAAAAGTGACCAAAAACCTGAGACAGGACTAGGGAAAACATTATTGTTATCCTGCTAAAGGAACATAGCAATAAAATGACTCTCAGTGGTATTCTACTATATCCATAGATCAGAGCCCTTACTCAACTCATGTCAGAAATGTATTTTTCTTGCAGTAAAGGGGAACTAACACAAAGACCCACAACTGGACTATTCAGAGAATGAGAGACTTTAGAGCTCTCAGTGTAATTGAGAAATTTTCACCAAACTCCTCCACTTAGTGCTCAGGTCTGTATGTGGAAGAGGAATCAGTATAATTCTAAGAGCCAGAGATGAAGGATGACTTCAAGGAAAATAGTGTCTTCCAGACGCATATGTTTGATTCACATATGAACTCGCAGAGATGATGGCAACATGCACAAAGTCTACACAGGTTTAAGCCAGATGGATTTCCAGCACTGAGAGGGGCAAATGGACATAGGGTTCCACCTCTAACCAAGAATATATCTGCAGATGATACCTGCTGGCAAAGGGAATATCAGTTTTCCACAGTGGAGTCTCACTGGGTATATTAATCACACTTCAGGACATAGACAGTGCTAATGGGTTGTTGCATAGTTATCCAACATGAACAAACCCAATGGTATTTTTGTGGACTTTTTGTTTCATTTTGGCTTTTTTTTCTTATTGGCCTTTTACTTGATTTTTGTTTTTGTGGTTTCAGTGTGTGTTTCTTGCTGTTCGCTTGGTTTTTCTTTTTTTGTTTCTCTTGTTGTTATTGTCTTGTTCGTTTTCTGAAAGAGAAAATGAACATAAAGTTGGATGGGTGGGGAGATGGGGAGGATCTCAAGAGAATTAGGGTAGAGTGGGGGAAACATGATTAAAATATATTGTGTGCAAAACTCTTTTCAATTAAAAAAAAGAAAGAAAAATCCAAGATTAATTTCTCAATGGATTCTGCTCACCCCAGGGATCTGGCATCTGTGGAGGCAGTGGTCCTTCTTTCTCTGTCTGTGCCACCGAGGGTCATTGTGCCAGTGCTACAGAAGCTGCAGATGGTCACCAGATGCATTGCATCTCAACCATGTTTGTTCCAGGCAATGCCATGTTTGTCAGAACTAACAGCTAAGACAGAGAGGAAAGGCATGTCTCCCATCCCAAGTGTGATTTTTGCAAGTTAAACAAGTTTATCAGAAGAAAGCTTTCCCATGAAGTGCAGTTCATCTACTTGCCTCCTAATTCTACTTGTTCATCAAATCTTAATTGGTAATGGGGAAGCTGGCAGAGAAATAACAGAGAAAACCATCCTGGGCAACTTGTCCTCGAGGAGGGCAGAAACTGTAACGTCTGGATGTTCATCCACGTGTGATTTATATTCCAGTTATTGATTGCTTCTGCTACTTCAGAACTATGGAAACAGACTTGAATGTCATCAAGGAAAGGGTAGAGGCTATTATTATAGTTCATACACTAGCCAATAACTTGTGGTTTTCCTTTCCCATAAACTTAGGAGTTGAAACGCAGGGCCAAGTGGGAATCATGGCCATAAAAAACATGGGCATCTATTTTATTCCCCCAAACCATATTGGAGACTTTTAACTACCCTGCTCACCTCAAACTCCACCTTCCAAATTTTCAAGCCCAAATCCCCTTAAAGATTAACAAGCTGACAAACCTTGCTAATGTCAAAGAGAGGGAGCAGCTCCCTGCTAGCTGCCGGAAACCAACTCCAGACTTCCTCTTTCTTCAGCAGAGGACACTATGTAACTGTTCAAAAATGTAAGGCTTCTTCGAGTATGATGACTATTACAGGACTGAGATACAGGCTTCTCCTGCGGCCAGGTAGCAACACCCAGCCAATGAGTCAGTCCCCAGTCTGGGCTCATGTTCGTCAGGGAGATGATTTATAATGGGATACAGGGGCAGCAGCCGGCGGATACACCTCAGAGGGTAGATAATCCAGTCCAGCTGGGGATGGATTGTGACACTGCTCTCCCACTCCATGTCATTTTTTTTTTCCTCAAAGGTCTTAGAGAGGGCAGTTTGGAGACACACAGCACACAGAGATTCAAGCTGATCAAGAACTGGCTCCACTACATGTCTTTCTGAAACCTGTGTCAGCCCAGGAGAAATATCCCAGCAGGAATTAGATTCAATGGGATTTGTAAAGTTCCAGAAAAATAATCACAATACTATCTCTTTCTATTAAGAAAAATAGAGGAGATAGTTGAGTACATAAAATAACAGAAATAATGGTGTGATATTTACATTGTTTTACTGGCATAGCAATGTACTCAATAGTTAATATTTCACTGTAACATTATCAAATAATATGTGAATATTTTCTGAAGATATGAAGTGTATAGATGGAATATAATATGAAGGAAACCTTCACAAAGTAGCAAAGCACACATATATTTTGTTTAGAAACAGAACTTTTTCCATAGGAAAGAAGTATTTGGAAATTCTATTGTGATTTTATTTTCTTTACTTTGACTGTGGCTGAAATATAAACCTAACGGAATGTGGGCCAAGTGACTGTAGCCAGGTATCCCCAATGCATCACCACCCTCTTCTTAAGCTTTCCTAAAGCACACAGAAAATGTTCTTTTCCCACTCCAATCCGCACAACACTCTTGACACCAAAAGTGTGGTATGCATTATATTCAAAAACCAACCAGTCCTCCAATTCCCAAGGAATCCAATCTGTGTGTTCTAAAATTCAATTTAATGTTGCCTGAGGTAGCATCAGGTCCTACAGGCTAGAGGCTCATTCTCCCACAAGACTTCCTGCTGTGCACAGGACAACTACAGGTGCATGTTGTCACCTGCCGATGGTTGTGAGCATCCAGATTTGCATCAGATGTTACCATGACTCCTCCTTCAGAGCCCCTGAAAACCACCCATTTACTATGTTACACAAACACTATACAGATTGATTCAGGAGCCTCTTGATGGTGAAGGGCTCGTGACCCAGACACAGGAAGGAGGGGGTGGAGCACCCACTGTCTGCTTTTTGATGTTTGCTGGGTCAGAAGCTCTTGGAACAACTGCACATGGAGTCTTTGGGTGGAAGTTTGGTTACATGGGCATGGTCCAATGATTTGGTCTCCAGTCTCTTATCTTTCCGCAGAGGATGGAAGGTAGGTCTTATAATTCCAAGCATCTTCTCAAGCCTTGGTTGTTTTTCTTTTTTCTTTTTTCTTTTTTTTTTAAGTCGGTCACCAGCCCCTCGTTCTGAATCTTTTTAGTCACCTATCAATTCAGCAAGCTACAACAGTACAACAGTGACTGATTTACAAGATACTTCCACTGGTGCAATAGTGACACTGGTGTTATGGGAGAAATCATCTGCTTTCTGATTGGATCTAAGGTCTTCTCCCCGAAATAGAACCTGGCGCTATTAAAGGGGTTAAGAGCCTGTAGCTAGATAGATCACAGGTTCTGAGGGAGAACCTAATACTATTATTCTGCTAAATGGATATAGATTACAACAACTCCTAATGACTTGTTGTTATACCCATATCTGTGTATCCCTCATCCTTCATCAGTAAAGTTTACCTTAACAGTAGTTGGCAATTAATGCAGAGACCCCCCCAACTGGTTGAGGTGCAGAGAATAAGAGAATGTGGGGTGCTCCACTCTAAATGGGACATATGTATCCCACCCCTTTCCCCAAGGATCAAGAAGCAGTAAGATTGTAAGAGCCAGGGATGGTAGATGACTGCAAGAGAAGTGTTTTCTGGATACAATAGGTCCATTGCAAATCTGAACTCATAGTAATTGTGACAGAATGCACAAAACCTGTGTAGGCTCCAGCTAGACCAAACTTCCTTCATGGAGGGATGAATGTAGGCATGAAATCCTACCAGTAGGTGAGGAGTTATTGGCATTGATAACTGCTAGTAGTGGGAGAGTCATTTTTCTCTTATGGCCTCTGATAGGTCAAGTACACTTTCAATACTAGTTGGGCAACACAAACTCAATTTGGTGGGTCGATGAGGGAAGGGACTCGGGGTTGGATAGGTAGGAAGGGTATATCTTGGAATTAGGGAAGGAGGTGAGTATGACCAACATATGGTATATGCATTTCTCCAAGAATTGGTAAAAATATTATTTCATCCAAGAAGAGCCACTAAATTGGGTCTTAACTCAGAAAATCCCTAGGAAATTTAGTCAGAAACTGTACTCAGAGACCAATCAGTACAGTAGTTCTCAACTTGTTGGTCGAGATCCTTTGGGGGGCTAAATTACCCTTTCACAGGGGTTACCTAAGTCCGTCAGAAAACACATATTTAAATTATGATTTTTAACAGTAGCAAAATTACAGTTATGAAGTAGCAACTAAAATAATTTTATGTTTGGGGGTCACCACAAGATGAGGAACTATACTAAAGGGTGGCAACATGAGAAAGGTTGAGAAACTACTGAACTAGTGATGCAAAAGTTGTCTCCAGTACTGTCATCGTTTAGGAAATTGCAAGAGTTCTAGGGACTGTGTGCTGAGAATTGAGGACAAAGCCATGGAGATTTGGTTCTAAGGCATCCATGGATACCCAAACCCGCAAACAACCAAGGCTTTTGGTCTAAACTTTTACAGAACCCATGCATGTCCTCTTGCATACTCCAGTCATCTCTAGGTGAGTTATAGTGCCTAAGAGGAAGTAAGCACTGTTAAAATACGGCATCACTACAGTGACTGTACATGCTCAATACACATGCACTTTTTTGCATTTTCAGTCCAGTTGACTAGCTCTCCATATACAGAACTTAGACTTGAAGGCCTGTACCTACTGAGGACCAAATAGTTCTCATTCATCGTGAAGCCATGCTGATTTGTCTAAAGTTCCCACCATTGTCATAATTGTGTCTCTCTAAGTTTTATAAAAATGCTTATTTAGTAGGTTTCTCTTGACTATATGGTTCATTATCAGGGATCCATTCATACCTAAGCCAAGCTATCACAACTAAAATCACATGGTGAAGTTCATGAAGAAGGCAGTAAGCTGACCAAGGAGCTCTCTTGCAAAGACACAAAGGCGCAGACAAGGCTGAGACTTGTGTTCTTCAAGATGGATGCTTAGAGACATGGGGACTCCACAAGCCTCTCAAGGAATGTTAATAGCATGCATTCCTGGATGGAACATTATTCATGTGTGAAGATAATAGAAAGAATTTGCAGATACACTGGTGTCTATTAAGTATACAAGCCACAAAAATATCCCCAAAAATGTTACCTAGAGATGAACTCAGATGTTTCAGGAAAATGTAACTGAATTTGAAAGCAGCTTAGATATGTGGAATGGGGGGGGGGAAGTCTTGGAAGAAGTCTGAAATTGCTTAAATACCCATCTAAGCCTAAATAAACAAAATACAATTGCAAAGCAATGTAAAAACACCATCATTCATTTTTGCAAGAAAAGATTAGGTTTTTAAAATGAGTAAAAAGTAAAAAGAGGCTTCCCAAATGCCATATTCTTGATACAACAGGAAATGAAAAAAGGAGAGAGAATTCTCTCATTTCTTCCTTGAAAGGAAGAGAATCAGTGGAGACTATTTTCTGCTAGAGCAATATTGACAAACAGTAAAAATGTTTTGAAATTAAACTGTAATTGAAACTTGCTAGGTCATAGAGAAAATAACTATGTACTGTCCATATAGCAAAAGAGAGGAAAATAAAATATTTACTCTTATAAAATAAAGAATAAAGGAGGTGGTACAGGGGCCAAGAAAGTAAGCTGGAAGTTGTTTAAACAGGAAGAAGACAACAGCTTACACTTTAAAACAGGTTGGACATATTCGATGTACAAGGACGCATGCAAAACAGAGGCATCTCAGAAGGTTCACATTCAAAGCATATACAAATGAATGCATGCTAAAAGAGAAAGTACCTCATTCATCATCATCATTAATTTGGTGTTGGTGATGGAACTCAGGTACTTATGAATGCTAGACAAGCGTTTGCCACTGAGCTACCCCCAGTTCAGATGCTTGTTATTGATATCAGAAAACAAAATCCAAAGCAGCATTAATTGCTAAAACACATGAAAAGTATCCCAAACATCCCTGTGGGTTTTAATGTCAGTTTGACACAAGCAAGGATCCTCCAGGAAGAGGGAACCTCAATTGAGAAAGTGCCTCCATCAGACAAGTCTGCAGGCAAGTCTGTAGGACATTTAGTTGTTAATGAGTAATGTGGGAAGGCCTGATTCACTGTGGGCAGTGCCACCCCTGGGCTATTATTTCTCATTGCATAAGAAAGCAAGCTAGTGTGTCCAGGATTCCTCCATGGCTTCAGCTTCTGCCTCCAGGTACCTTCCATGACTTTCCTGGATGATGAAGTAAAGATGAAGGCAACTTTTTCCTCCTCAAGCTGCTTTTGGTTGTGGAGTTTACCACGCAATAGAAGTCCTAAGTAAGACATCAAGCACACACACACACACACACACACACACACACACACACACACACACACACACAGCACACACACACAGACACACACACACACACACACACACACACACACACAGACACACACAGACACACACAGCACACACACACAGACACACACACACACACACACACACACACACACACACACAATTTTATATTGGATTCTCCCCTGAACTCAGTGTTCAGTGGAAATGACAAAACTAATATTTTAGAGAAAATTCATTAGCCAGAACTTAGAGAAGAATGCTACTTACCCAGCCCCGAGGACACACAGCAGATGGTAGAAGAATGGCAGAGTGGAGTGCAGTGAGGTGGGTGAGTCAGTGACAGGAAAGAAGCAGACAAGGACAGCTCCTTGCTACATCACTAATAGGTGCTCAGTTCAGAACAGCACAGGGCAGGGTCGGGGGAAGGGGTAATGCTGCCCATGGTGACAACCAGAAAGGACTGCTTTGCTAAAGTCAGAAGTCAAGAGTGGGACACCTTTTAGTAAAAACAAAATAAAAGGGCTGGAGATGATTAAGAGGTTAGCATTCTATGTTCTGTTCCCAACCCTTTTGTTGGGCAGCATATGCCCACCTGTAACTCCAGCTCTTGCACACATTCAAAAACCTTTGACAGACCCAGGGAGCTGACTCAAGTCCCTCCTAGGAACAGAGATCCTTACATATCACATTAAGGAGTCCCAGGCACACCAAGGCGTTGCTATTCTCACATAGGTCAGACCTCTTCTGGCCCCTGTAGATACCAGCTCACATTTGAAAAAAAAAGAAGGAAGGAAGGAAAGAAGGAAGGTAGAAAAGAAGGAAGGAAGGGAGAGAGAGAGAGAGAGAGAGAAAGAGAGAGAGAGTAATTATATGTTTTTGAACTATATCCTTCAAAACTGAAAGTGAATACAAATGTTTCAAATTGATATAGCACAGGCTATTATTTTGGCAAAAAGTCCCCAGCTATACTGTAGAATAAACCCATGGTACTGGAAAAATAGTAGGGGTGGGCAATACAGACAGAGAATTACATAACGAACAGTAGGGGTGTTTGAAAAAAACTACAAAAGAAACATTATATTTAATTGAAATACATATATAATATATGAGCTTGTGTATTCATATATAAATAATTTAAGTGAAGTTATACCACTTGGAGTGATAATTTTCTTCCTGAGAGACATAGATATTTAGCACCCTGCCCCCAGAGATAGGGATGGGAAACTTTCAATTGATTCATTATCAGAGGAGTCCAAGACAGCCCAGATCATATAGGCTATTGCCATTACTGCTTGTTGCCTCCCAGAACTTGAAGGTAAGAGCCTATTGCTGAAGACACAACACATTGGACATAGGGCTTGGTAAATAGAGCTAAATCTGATCTGGGAGCCTCCTCCTTGAGAACTGTCTCTATTTATACCCGAAGGTGCTATGCAAGCTGCAAGAGAGCAGAACAATTGATAGTCATGCCCAGCTGTGATGTCTATGAATCATAGCAATTTCCAGCATGGCAAGATACCATTGGCAGCATAATAGTAGCACTTTCATCTTGGGTTAACTAACAGTTACATAATTTAACCTGAAGCCAGCTCAACACAAGGAAACTCACACCTAGTACTATAAACCTAACCAAATGCTTGTGGCTGGAGAGGTCATAGATCCCAGAAGAGAACCCAATTCTGCTAATTTTGCAAACAGTATGTTTTTTCACATGTTCTGAATACTTATGCCATTATTCTCTGGTAAGTGCAGCTCTCATCTCTCATAAAGAAGTTCCTTTTTGCAACCAATGGTCATAATTACATAGATCCATCACTGGCCACTATGCAGAGGACACGTGGCTGTGAGATGAAATGAAATCTTTACACCTCCAAGAAAGTCACAAAATAGATGATAAAAAGACTGTGATAACCAAAGGATCATGATGCCTGTGGTGAGATTGCTTCTTCCAGACATAACAGGGAAGCTGACCCCAATGAAACCTTAACAACACATCTGCCTAAACAAAACTGGCATAAAGACAACACCCACATGTATGAAGAACATCTCCATGGACCACAACCCTAGATGAATGGCTTCTGAGAGATAATTAGTGTTCTCCAGGAACAAGCCTCCAGAAAAAATAAAATTATCTAGTCTCATGGTTCAGCCCAAATCACATGTACATATAAGTAACACTATATGGACTCTGTAGTGTGCATGTGTGTGTGTGTGTGTGTGTGTGTGTGTGTGTGTGTGTGTGTGTGTGTGTGTGTGTGAACTATAGAAGAAGAGGTTGTGAAATTTGAAAGAGAAATTAGGGGGCATGGAAGGACTTGAAGGGAGGAGGGCAAACGATATTAAATATAATTGATGGGGTATGTCCTTCTGTGTGCTGTGAATATATGTTTCTCTTGTTGGTCGATGAATAAAGCTATTTTGGCTAATGGACAGGCAGGCAGGATGTAACCAGGAAGGAAGTATAGAAGGGGCTATAAAACTAGAAGAATTCTGAGAAAAGGAAGACAGAGAGTGCATCGTATGAGAGACGCCATGTAGCTGCCGAGAAAGCCAGAGGCTTGGGCATCACTGGTAAGCTAAAACCATGTGGAGATACACAGATTAATAGAAATGGATTAATAATTATGAGAGAGAGCTAGCTAATGAGAAGCCTGAGCCATAGGCCAAACGGTTTATAATTAATATAAGCCTCTGTGTGTTTATTTGGGACCAGGTGGGACATAAACTTCCATTCACATACAATATTCCATGTATGAAAAAATTTAAAAATATTTAAAATTAAGTTTTAAAACAGGATATTGTAATCCTCAGCAAATTCAATTAAGGGTATAAGACAGAAACCAATGAAATGGAAATAAAGTCAGTAAAGGTGATATTGGACACTTTGAAGAGATTAAATAGAATTGGTATTTGCCCATAAGAAGACAAAACCAGCAAAACAGGGCAAGACACAAGTATAGCATCCTGTATCCATAAATCCAAAAGGCAAAATGCTTCCTGAATAAAAACACTTCATGGTGACCTTAGACCACCAAGAAATACCTTCATATACAAAGTTAGTTTAATCTACAGGCTCTCTATATAACAGACATAAGATTTCATGTCTAGATTTGGATCACTCACCAAGATACCTCATTATGGATGTGCGCAGACAAATGCTGACATTATTCAAATTCAAAATCTGAAGTCCTTCTGTTGCCAGTTATTATAGACCGTAGATAACATGTGGCTCATTAAACCCTGGGGTGACAGTTCAGATCCCACTGACATGGAAGAGGATTATGAACAACTCACACTCGTAAGTATGTTGATATAAACAGAGAAGTCCCTTTGGAAACACAGTACCAAATATAGAGAATCATTACCAAAACTGACTCTGTAAAAATTAGAAAATATAAATATGTACAACTGTACTGAAACTGTTGAATTCATAGTAAGATATATTCTCTCCAAAAAGAAATTCTGGTTGTACCAAACTTCAGGAAAACTTAATGCTGACATTGCAAAAATGGATTAAAACTACAAACCAAAGGAATGCTGAATCCAAGGCATATACTAAAACTTGGCAGATGTTATAGGAAAACAGAAGTCATCTGCCAGTACCACCTCATATTCAATGGCAGCACTCTGCTTAGCATCTAAGATCAGAAGATAAAGGTGTCTGTACACAATAGTTTTATTCTATAACATCCTAGAGATTTTAGCCAATGAGATAAAGCAAGAAAAAAATATATTTATGACAAATATACTGGCTACAAAGGAATAAAGTTCATGCCTCTATCCAAATAAAATCACTGTCTGTGTAAGGAATCCAATGAATATTCAGCCATACAATGTGGGGAGAGACGAGGAAGCAAATGTATAGAATGTATTGCTTTTCTTCTTGCATGAATGAATAATTTGAAAAATAAATTTAAAATATGCCATTTATTATTATTCTAAAAATAAGTCATTTAAGGAAAAATTAAGCAAAATTATACAAAACCTATATACTTTTTGTGTGTATGTGTGCTCTGCTGCATTAGCATGTGTGTACATGACTATTTAAGATGACAGAAGTCGAAATTCATGTTGCTTTCTCTTTTGATCTCCACTTTATTTTTTGAAATAGGGTTTTTCATTGAACCTAGATCTTCAAATTTAGTTAGACTAGCTAGCCAGTGAGCCCCAGGGATCCTCCTGTCTCAGCCTTCTACAGGGACTATAGGCATGTTTTCTCTCACCAGGCTTTTTACATGGGTGTAGGGAGACATTGTAGCTCCACCTCCTAGTAGCCCCTACAGGTGTGCCTGGCCACACCTGTGAGGGCGTGGTCAGGGGAGGTCGAATATGAAGAATTCTTAAGAGGCTGTGAACATGTGGAGACCCCTTCTTTCTCTGGCCTCGCTAGCATGCTGCCTCTCGGCACGCTCTGGCTTGCATTTGGCTGGTGTTTATCTGAATAAAGAAATCTTAGCATTACGGACTACGGATTGTCTTCGCACACGCTACATCTTGAGCATGTTATATGTGGGTACTGGGGATTCAAACTCAGATACTTAGGGTTAAACATTAGCAACTTTATCCTTTGAGCCAACTCCTCAGCACCAGAGTCTTCATCATTATGATTCTAATAAAATATATGAAAAACACCCATAATAACATTGTAAATTAGACACCATTTCTCCATTCATGACCTATGAAAATATCCTTTCAGTTTCCTAACACCTTCAAAGGAAATCCAATAAAGAGCCAGGCAGTCAGTAGTGTGCTTTATGTAGCAGCCTCTGTTTATATGACTCTGCTTTACCTTAGCAGAGTGAAGGAACCATGACAGAAGATAACAAATGTGCACAGAGCTCCAGAGCTTTCCATTCTACAGGCAATTAGCCACCTTAGCTATTGAACTTGAAGTTTAAGTTATTTAAAATAAAACGGGATTAAATAAAACTAGCACTTCAGTTTCTGAATTGAGCACATGTCTTGTGTGGACAGCATAGATGTATATTGTCCACCATCACTCAGAGTTCTGCTCAGCATCTCTGCAATAGAGTTCACAGGAAGATAGTGCTCTTTGCTGTGCAGATTTCAACAGTATGAACATGCTGAATGACACCCAGAGCTCTGCATTGTGTCTCATATTTGTATCGAACACAGAGAAGGTAGGCTAAGAGAATAAGGTCCTTCACCTAGGATTCTGATTTTATTCCTCATGAGTTTGTGTCCTTTCATTATTTCTACTTCTGTTTCTTCAGCTTTACTGCATCAGCTGTACCTCATTTCACAATGGAATTATGTGAACCAGCACATCTGATTACAGAAATCTTCCAACAGGCTAAAGACTCATTGCCTTGAACATACTCCATCAGTGCCCTTAAAAGGTCCATTACAATTCTCTAGTTTCCTGTCAAATTACTGAGTGGAAACTTAAGAAATCTAGAGTTTTGTTTGTGTTTTGATCAATATGATAAGACACTGTTGTCTTTCCTCTTGAGATCTTAATTCATTCACTCTTGTGTGTGTGTGTGCCTTTTAATAAATACAATGATACCTGTGCTTAATATAAATCTGAATGGTGGTGTGATCAGGATCTGAGCTCCACAGCCAGGATTCTTGAATGCAAATCAAAGAACTACTACTCACTCTACTATGGAACTTAGGCAAGTCACTCATCCTCTTTGTGTTCTAGTTTCCTCATCTATATGATGAAAATAATTTTGCTGTTATGCTGGGTTACTTTTATCTCCATTTTTAAATTTAAATTAGAAACAAGACTGTATTACATATCAGTCCCAGTTCCCTCTCCCTCCCCTCCTCCCCTGTACCCCACTAACACCCTACCTATCCAATACCATCTCTGTGCCCCAGGGAGAGTGAGGCCTTCCATGGGGGGTATTTAGAGTCTGTCATATCCTTTGGGATAGGGCCTAGGCCCTCCCCCGTGTGTCTAGGCTGAGGGAGTATCCCTCTATGTGAAATGGGCTCCCAAACTACTGATCTACTACAAGAAGCCCCATATATTTCCGAGGCCTCCTCACTAACACCCACATTTATGGGGTCTGTACCAGTTCCATGCTGGTTTCCCAGTGATCAGTCTGGGGGCCAAGAGTTTCCCCTTGTTCAGGTCAGCTGTTTCTGTGGGTTTCACCAGCCTGGTCTTGACCCCTTTGCTTATCACTTCTCCTTCTCTGCAACTGGATTCCAGTTTAGTTCAGTATTTTCAGTGGGTATCTGCTAAGACTCATATTCTTAAAATGAGAAAAAACATTTAAAACAACCAAGAGAACTTAAATATCCAAACAAATTGGTAAATATTCATGGCCATGATTTAGAAATATTACTATTATTTAAATGCTTATGTCCTTAAAACTCATCTGTAGGTTCATTGTGATCACAATCACAATGAGAAAAGATTTGTTTTTATAGTTCTGATGGTAAATAAATTTCACATAAATGCAAAAGTCCTGTAAAAACAAAGCAACCTTACAACAGGAAGCTGGGAGGATCTCATCAACCTGACCTTGAGATCCACTTGTGAGATTTCAGATGGCAGGGCACAGAAAAGGGCACTGATCATCATAGAGCTCACTAGACCCATGCAATAAACTAGAAACCAGAAAAAGACCAACTGTTGATGATAAGGGACTAAGTCTCTTTACCCCTATGGGGGAAGAATGGACTTGCACACTTTCCTTCTGCTGTGCTCAAAATTGATAACAATGTCCATTCCTAAACCACAGAACTTGAAGCTAAGTGTCTGGTACAGACCTTAAAAGAATATTACTCAGGATAGGAGAGCTGTCGGTTTGAATGAGTGAGTTCTCATAAACCTCATTTCTCAAATCCCTTTCATTGAGACTTATTAACTTTCTTAGAATTATTTAGTAGAGGCGCCATGCGTCCTGAGTTGGCTCATTTGTATATCTAAGGATTTTGTTTTGTTTTGCTTTGTGTTTTTCCTGAATATTTCCTACTTTGTTAGATTACAATGTTTAAGACATATCTTTACATTCATCCATTGCGTCTTGTTCCTTCCTTCTTAATGTATATATTTAATTTACTCTTTGAGAATTGCATGCATGATATAATGTATCTTTATCCAAACACCTCCTTCTTAAACACTGGCATTCTTTTCTTTTATTTGCTCAGTTTTGTTAGAATAAAAACATGTATTTTTTGAAAGAACCATCTATTACTCTATTTCTGTTTTCTGTTCTTCTAATCATTTCATCCCATCCCCTTGCATTTGACAGCTCTGTTGCTTTTGCTTCATTTTGCTTATTTCATGAAATGAAAGCTTTTTGCCCTATAAAATGATTTTGACTAAATTCTGTTGTTTTGAATCTAATATTGGCTTGATTTTTTCATTGATACAGTCTCTAATACACAGTTTAAATTTTTCTGTCACAATACTTATGGGGCAATGTTCTTCCCTTCATTTCTAAGTACTTAGACTTCTCATTGCTTCCAGTTTTTAATCTGTAGCTGTTTCACACTGTAACCACATAAGAGTACCTATATATTCTTTTCCTTTCAGAAACAAATGAAAGTGTAGATTATGATCAATTTTGAAAAATTCCCCTTAGGCTTTGTAAAGAATATGCATCCCCTGTTGACTAAAAAGTTTGACATATCTAGTTAATCAAACTTATTTCTCTTATTACCCAATTATATGTGTTATGTCTGCTTGACTGGATGTGGTATGTTGAAACCATCAGCTCCCCTACTTTGCTAAAGCTGTCTACATACTCTCCAGATCAGACTTAGACTACATGAAGACATTTCATTAGATGGATAGTGTTTCATGCCAGACATAACTGTATGGTGGTTGATAAATTTTATTGCACTGAAATGATTTATTTCCCCTTTGATGTATTTTCCCTGAACCATGTGTTTAATACTGTTCAATGCAATGTCGTCATTTTGTTCTCATTAGTATTCACATTAACTTAGTGTGTGTGTGTGTGTGTGTGTGTGTGTGTGTGTGTGTGTGTAGTAAGCATGAAAAATTGTAGCACAAACCACTATTATACATATAATATACCCATATGTATGTACTTAGTTTTCTAGGTTCATATATATATATAATATGCACCACTGTACTTTACAACCTACATATATACTGGGTAAATATGGATATGTATATGTATGCATAGATACACACATATGTTGCTTGTATGGTACTACTTTGGAACATATTCCTTACATTTATTGTCACGTAGCTGAAATTCTTAATTTATGATGTTTACTATTTTTGAAAAGTTTTGAATGAGTTTAGATTATTTGAAGACTTTAAAGAGACAGCAGTGGGTCCCTATGTGCTTTCCATCCAGCCTCCCCTAGAATTGAGTGATCACTGTTGATTTCATGATCACACTATTTCACTGTTGTTCCTGCCCATCTAATTCTGTGATCTGAGGGTCCAGATAATGTCAGTACATTGTGTTTCTTGTTGTGTCTCCTTGGTCTCCTTCAAGCTGTTACAGTTTCATAATCTGCAGTGCCCCATCTCCGCACCACCTCCTGCCATTTGACGGCCGATACTTCTGAAGAACACTATGGTTTGTAGAATGTGCTATTCCCTGGAGTTTTGAAAGCAGAGAATTCTAAAGTGTCTGGGTAGAACCCAGGGAGAAGAAAGTGTTTGGGGGCAGAGGAGAAACTGTAGTGCAGATCATAACCCTCTCTCATAGCTCATGTATCTCCTATCTCCTCATAGCCCTTGGTCTTTCAAGAGGCTCTGTGAAGAGTTTATGAAGCCCCAAGGCTGGCCTAGTAGGAGATCTTCTCTTCAGGACATTGGGTCATGCCCCTGACCTGTACCCACTTCTACCATGCTCCCTAACCATGAAGTATGTGGCTTTCCTCTGCCACATGCTAATGCCGTGATTGCCACTACCACAGGGGTCGAAAGTGACAGGGCTAATCAATCATGGATTTAGGCTTTCAAAGCTGAGAGCAAAATAACCTTTTTTTTTCTCTTTGCAAAGACCACAAACTCCATGATAGAACTCTGTCGAGCTTAGAGATCAGCACAAAGCCTGGGAGAGAAGTGTATTTAGTCTTTAATCCCAGTGGACTTTCCAGGTGTCCCATCATTGTTCCAATACCTTCTCAAAACCCAGATTAAGGCCAGGAAGCCACTGCTGACATCAACAACACTGCAACTCCACAAACTGGAGCTGATAGGCATGGCTAAAATTAGGGTGTTGGTGAATGAGACGTCACTTACGTCAGACAGTCAGTTAAGTGGTTCTTGAGCTGAAGACTTTGTGGAAAGCTGGTTGGCATTTTGGTTTCACTACAACAGCTGATTTGACATCAATACAACCTCTGTTAGAAACTAACTTCTGTTAGTGGGAAGGCATGTAACTTCCACTCACAGTCAGACACTGTGGCGACAAGGAGAAGCAGGGGACTGACCAGACTGGCCCGGTGTATAAGTGGGAGCTTGTACATAGATGCTGGGGCATTGCCAACCTTGAGCGTCTGAGTCCCAACGTGCTGCTGCATCAGCTACTACACTAAACAATGCATGGAACCCAGGAAATCAGGACGACGAATCTGAGCTTGGAGACAGTGATCTGGCAGATTTCCCACAGACTATGAAGGACTATCTGGCTTCTCATTAGTTGTGTTTCTCATGGGTTGGAAATTTCATCTGCAGAATCATATGCTAATGTTATTCAGAAAGCGGGCCTTTAGTCAGTATGTAGGATTGGATGATGCCTTTCATGTGGAGTTCCCATGATGACACAGTGGCTTCATAAGACAATGAGCTGAGCTAAGGCACTGACTTTGCCTTTCTACATCATACCCTCCTCCTTGACATGAACCAGCAGGAAGCCATCACCAGAGCCCAATCTGAGGATAGCATTTCTCAGCCTCCAGAACCATGTACAAAGTGACTTTCTGTTCTTTACAAATTTCCCAGACTGTGGTATTCAGTTTTAGCAACAGAACATGGTTGCCAGGATGACTACCCTTTCTTTGCTCGTCAGCAGGTGTGAATTTGGAACACTTTAATTGCCATGCCTCAGCGCAGAGAAGACGATGTCGTGTGTCCCCAAAGTTGACTATTTACCTCCCTGTGGGTGGGATAGTGACAACTTTTGCCAGAAAAACAAGGAGAGAAATATAATAGCAGCAATAGTTAAGAAATTTTCATGACAACTAATCATTCAATTATAGCTTATTAAGCATACATAGTACATG
This sequence comes from Cricetulus griseus, assembly GCF_003668045.3. Taxonomy (NCBI): domain Eukaryota; kingdom Metazoa; phylum Chordata; class Mammalia; order Rodentia; family Cricetidae; genus Cricetulus; species Cricetulus griseus. The sequence goes on along the minus strand of NC_048600.1, from coordinate 78,544,767 downwards.
AATAAATGTCTAAGCCTGGAGCTCTATGTGAAGATATAGTGACTAGAACCATCTTTATTCCAAACATTTCACTTTGAATCTCCACTTTCATAAAATGATCTGATGCAAAGAACATTGAGTGAGTGAATGGGACTTTAGTTTGAGGGGGGCAGGGACTGAGGAAATGTGTAATATAGATTCAAGCTTGAGTCTGTATGGTGTTTTGCTCAGCAGTGAAGTGAACTTCTTATTACCTTCTCCCAAAGGATGACTCACACTGAAGTGTCAAGAAACATCATGTGGCCCTTGTCCCACCTGACAGTCATATTAGTAAGCACAGGCAGGTCCATAGGTGATGAATCACTCTGGCTCCACTGATAATCAACACATCAGTACAGCTCTGTCAAGCCTGCCTGTTCTACACAAACAGGTGCACAGTAACTTATGGGTGAAATGTGTCCTCATCAGGACACATAGTAGCCTTAGGATGAGCTATGAGCAGAGACAGTCAGCAAGTCTCCAGTTTATAGCAGACGTTACCTCCTCTGAATTTAAATACACACATCCAGCCAACAATGTAAGCCACTCATTTTTTCCAAGACATGACTCTTCTAAAAGAGCTAGAGACCGTCACGGAGGTGGGTACAGAATTTACAGAAATGAGAAAGTAGCATTCCCAGTGGGTACTGTGTGACCACTGACAGCCTGTTTTCTTATCTATAAGATGGAGGTTCCACTCTGCATCCATTGATCCATTCTGCTTCTTCTGGGGAGAAGGTTGCAGAGATTAAGAGATCTGTTATGTGAGTATTCCTTATGATTTATACAGTTCTGTCTTCCTGGTAATCTGACACATTGTCATGGCTACACAAATCATGGATGACTCCTTATTGTTAGCCTCTTTGCTTCCTTGCTGCCAGGATTAAAGTCAGGAACATTGCTCTATGTATTGTCTTGAAAAGTCCCAGAAGCCCTGCAATTAGTTGAGGCCATTGTAATGGGCTCCCTTTCTCATGCAGTGTCTTCTTCATTCGTGACTTATCACTCAAACTCACATTGGGAAAACGGGAGTTTGTAAGGCATTGGCTTCCTAGGGACAGACTTCCATGTGTGGAGTCCAATCTGAGGGCTAAAAACTTTACCAAAACCCAAGAGAGACCAGATCTGCAGAGCAGAAAGGCACCAGTACCAGAAGGCCAAGAGTGAGAGCAGAAGAGATGCTGTGGAAAAGAGTGAGTCCAACCACACCAGAGGTGACTCCATATTTCTTGCCATTTTACCGTGTTCCAGGCAATGTGTTAAGTGTTTCTCATGGCCATTTCAGTCCTCAGAAAGAATCTAAAGGCTGTTATTATGCCCAGTTCAGAGACAAGGAAACCCTGACCACAGACACACACAGCCAGTAAGTAGAAGAACAGAAATGCTCCAACTCAGATGCCAGACCTCAGACCTTACAGCACTGCTCTTGTCGTCTTCCAGATGAAACCAGAAAAAAAGGCCAGAGCTGGAACTGACCGGGAGGAAGGAGAGAGTGGGGCATGTGCCCCACTTGAGCTGGAAGCCTATACTCCTCACTTTCATTGATTTCATCATCAAAGTAACCCTCTCCATTAATTCCTTTCCTCTCTGCCAGGGAGTAAGGTCAGAAATGTCTGGATGCTTGGGGCTCTGACTGGACCACGCTTGCAGAAAACTCTTAAGGAAGAAGTCTGGAGGCAAGGAAGCCTGGGACATTTTATCCCAGCTATGTCCCATGTGCCTCCATCTAGTAGTCAGGCTTCTTGGGACTTGAGCCAGCTGAACATTATTCAGAGGGGATACATTAGCTTGCTTTGCCTGACCCAAGGAGAATGGTCCATCTACAGCCTGGAGAGACAGCAAAACCAGGAGCTGTTCATTCTGGGAAGGTGGAACTCTGAGAATACAAGGGACCAGAGATGGAACTCCAATCTGAGGCTGGAGGTCTGGAGTCCACTCAGAGTCCAGCAGCATATACAGTCCAAAGGCCAAAGAAGGGAGATGGACCTTCACAGGCAACAGCAGCAGTGCCAACTACATCCAGTCAAGAAGGCTCAAGTTTGTGGCTGGAATGGGGGCTGTCCTCTTCTTTCTTATCCCCGTTCCATTCACTGACTCAGACACTAGATCTCCCTGAAAGCACCTTCACACAAGTCTACTCAACTGTTTTCACAGGAATTCCTCAATTCAGTCAAATTGACAACCAAAACTAACCATCACACACCATCTCTTAACCTTGCCATCTCTGTTCATCAGGGCTGCCACAATTTGTGACCACAGGATCTGCAGCACCTTCAGATATCAAACAGTGTAAAGACGTCCAGTAAAGAAATAAGTATGTTCCTAGTCATATTTGTTTGGAAGGGAAATTTAATCAAAACTTCTTTGGCCTCTTCTCAGGCTTTGAGACCATGGCTGTGCCTAGACTAATCACTGGTAAAGGAGGTTCAATCCCTATTGGTAATTAGAGCTACTGTCATTCCCACCTCGGGTCAGAGGCTGCCTCACCTAACCTACGCACATGGGGAAAAAAGTCCAGAGTGAAGCTGAAGCTGCTGAAAAGAGAGGACATGGGGAAGAGAGTGTGTAGGGCAGGGAAGGCTACAACGACTGGAAGATGTTTCCTGCAGGAGTCTCTTGAATTCTTCCTACTTTTTAATAAAGTTTTTTTATGTAAGTTGCTATGCTCTTTTATTGCTGTCGCTTTGGGTATTTTGTTTGCTTGTTTTTGTCAGCTTGACACAAGCTAAGGTCATCTGGGAAGCAGGAACATTTTCAGAAAAATTTCCATTAGATTGTGCCATAGGCAAGTTTGTGGTGGAGTGTTTTCAGTTCTGTGTGCAGGAGGCCAGTTTGTTGACTGCTCTGTGCCTCACATATGTGCCACTCATATGTAAACACTCATCTCATAGAGAGATGTGACTCATTCTTTATAGAGCTCCTGAACATTAAATCTAATGCTGTCCCACTTGGACTCTTAAATGACTCCAAAGGACCATGAGCTAATTGCTAGAATTCAATAGTAGGGTGGGCTTTGGAGCTAGCAGCTCCCATGAAAGATCTGGTTAAGATCCTTGAATGAAATGTGTGTGCATGTCTTGTGGTGTGTGTGTGTGTGTGTGTGTGTGTGTGTGTGTGTGTGTGTGTGTGTACTAAGTGACTATTGGCATATATTGACAACTGTCCTAGTTTTCTTTCTATTGCTGTGATAAACACCATGACCAAACTTGGGGAGGAAAGGGTTTATTTCAGCTTACAGTTATAGTTCATCATGCTGTCTGATGATTTGGATAGCAACTCCTGTACCTTTAAATTTCTTAATTTTCTGATTGTTTAGGATATCTCCCATATTCCTAAGCAAAACAAGTTTTCAAAAAAAATCTAATAAATCCAAAACACACCATTCTCTCTGTCTTGCTCATATCCCTCCAGAAATACAATAAAGACTATTAGAAGCCAAGCTGTGAACAACATGAGTTATCAAGCAGTTTATAAAAAGCTTATGTATTATGATTTGAATGAGAAATAACCCCCAAAGGCCCATACATTTGAACACTTGATCTCCAGTTGGTAGTGCCATAGGGGGATTATGGAACCTTTAGGAGGTGGAGCCTTGATGGAAGACGTATGTTACCAGGGGTGGATGTGAGGTTTTATAATCTCTTCTCACTACCCCCCTGCACTGTGGATGTGTGTGGGTGTGGGGGAGTAGGGGTGTGTGTGTGTGTGTGTGTGTGTGTGTGTGTGTGTGTGTGTGTGACCACACGCACATGCACACATGCCCACATGTGCTTCCTATATGTGAGTGTAATCAGCTATCTCTTTCTACCAGCATGCCATGCCTTCTCAGCCATAATGGACTCTATCCTCCTGGAGCCATAAGCAAATACAAACCCCTTCTTCTTTAGGTTGCTTCTGTCTCCACTCTTCTATCACAACAACCAGAAAGTAACTGCTACAAGAGATAAGCTACATCCTTTCTTTCTTTCTTTCATCTGACAGAGTTGTAACATAAATGCTATTTTATTTAGAAGAATCCTTGATTCTGAACCAAAACCTGCCCAGTAGACAAGGAAGGCCTTCAAGGCCGAGCAATGTCTTTTTATAGGTTCTGGTCAGACACTCAGAGGAGCCTTCCTGTAGGTAGACTCTGTGGCCTCAGGATTGACAGACCTCTCTGCATAGCTGTTGTTGCTTTTCACTAGCTGAGAAAAACCCAGGATGAGTGAATAGACACTTCTCCTTTTCCTTTTCTGTTTCTGTTTTGTCATGGTAGGGATTGGACCAAGGCCTTGAACATGCTGGGCAAGTGCTCTGCCTCCAGGCCACAACCCAACCTAACAGACCCTCCACATCCATCCTCAGCCCAATACTCCTCCCCTGTGGTGTGTCTGACACTTCATTAAGATACTTTTACCTGCTATTTCTTTGAGGTCTCACAAGGTCCGGTGTTCTGAACAAGGCCAGAGTAATTAAATGGTTTCCTCAGAAATTGGTAAGTTCATATGGCTCAAAGCCAGGCTCTTTCTCTAAGAGTCATTTTTTTCTGATCACATTTAAAAACTCTTCAGGCATGTATCATAAAGGGCAAGCCAATGAACTTACATGTTCTGTGCTCACAGTAGCACACAGTAGAATTATAGCCATGTCATCATTCCTGCCAGGCAGGATTCAGATAAGAGGGACAGAGAGCCACTGAGTCTGCCATAGGACAAGCAGAGGAGGCTGCCTACATTTTGCCCTGTTGTCAATAAATATTGGATTGATCATTTGTACCCTGCACAGAATTATAGTGCATGACAGCCTGGATTCCTGTCCTGTGGAAACTCTAGAGAGCTGGGCGGTAAGCAGCTATTTAGTAAGATAATAAGTTATCTTGACAGGAATAGGTGGATGAGGTAAGAATCTGGCAGGAAATGGGAAGGTGTCTCTCAGGAACTGACATTTGGTGGACCTGAAGGACCAAGAGCAGCCAGTTGGGGAACCAGAGAACATGTTCCCAGCAGAAGGAAAATCAGATCATCAGGCCTCAGCAGCTGCACTCACATGGAAGGGACATTGTAAAGTTTGGTATGTTTGGAAGCCACTGAACAGGCAGAATGTGACCCACAGGAGCCAGAATAGGAGAATGTTTTAGGTCCCATAAAGGAGTTTGGATTCTATTCAAGTGGGAAGATGGAAAGTAACAGGTTCTGGTTTCTGTTTGTAGAACAATCCCTCTGTCTACTGGCAAATAGGCTAAGGAACCAAACAGGATGATTCAAGAGAAAGACAACAGATTCTTTGGCAATGCATGAGAAATAGAACAATAACACTTCTGGACCCACCTTGGGTTTTGCTTACTTTTTAAGTCAGGGTCTCACTATGTAGACTTAGCTGACTTGAGTGAGACTCACCATCCTTCTGCCTCTTCCTCCCCAGAAGTGAGGTTGCAATTGAGCACCACCATAACACTATGTGAAGCTGTGTCACTGTGATTGGTTTAATAAGGAGCTGAATGACCAATAGCTAGGCAGGAAAAGGTTAGGCATATTTTCTGGACAGAGAGAGCTCTGGGAAGAAGAAAGGAGTCACTAGTTGGATGCAGAAGGGACAGACATTTAGGAGGAGAGGTAAAAGCCACGATTCACATGGCGATACATAGATAAGTAGGAACGGGTTAATTTAAGTTATAAGAGCTAGTAGGACAAGCCTAAGCTAGAGGCAAAGTATTTATAATTAATAATAAATCTTTGTGTTGTTTTTTGAGAGCTAGCAGCCCAAAGAAAGATCTGTTTTCAGCCCCCTCTTAAATTATGTGTTTGATTACCTGGTTGTAAGGATAAATCTTTCCGCCAAGCCACCCAAGGCCCACCGACACTTGGGCACCCAAAATAACACAGAGAGTCTTATATTAGGTACAATGCTGCTGGCCAATGACTAGGATTTCTTACTTGCTAGTTCAGTCTTAATTATCAACCATAACTATTAATCTATGTATTTATAAATACTTATTTTATGGAGGACACTGAAGGAATGTGTCCTGTTTTCCTGGGATCACAAGGCAGCTCCACAGAGAAGAGAGGAAGAAGAGAACGATTTCCTGATTGTCCCTGTTTATATTCTGAGTCTGCCTGCTCTGTCACTTCCTACCTGGATCACAAGACTTCTCTTTACTACATTTCCCAGAATCCTCCTTGACTCCTAGTTCTGCCTAACTTGCTTCCCTATTGGCCAACAGTACTTTATTTATCAACTAATAAGACAAGCATATACATAGAAGGACCTCACCCATCATCTCCTCTTTTCTGTCTAAATACAAAGAAGGGTTTTAACATTAACATAGTAAATATATAACAAAACATTTATCAAGCAAGAATTATAGCTATAATATTTAGTTCATTAACATTTAGCAAGATATAAAGAAAATATTCTATCATCTGTCCTATCTTTCTGAGTCTAAGGTGTTATATGTAACTTATCCTTTTATAATAACTGAAGAAAACTATAACTATAACTATCTGTCTTCAACTCCATCAAAGACCACAGAAGGATAATATATAAACTCTAGAACCAACAGAGACATCTCACTGCCTGGACAGTCACCTGAAGTTCCTCTGTAACGTTGGAACATCCATCTTCAGCCTATAGGCCACAGTGTGTCTGGCAGACTTCTCAGTGAAGCAGTAACCCTTCAAGACTGTTTTGTTTTGCAAGTTCAGCAGTCACTTTCCTATGGGTCCTGCATGTCCAGTTTATCAAACAATCCAGGCAAGAGCAGTTTCTTGACTAAATGGCTAATCTTGAGATGTTGAAAGCAAACTTCATATTGAGTTTCTTTCATGCCCATCCTCCTTTCTGACGTAATTGGTGTGCCAGGAGCAGTTGTGTCTCACTGTCATGAAAAACCCTAAACCATTTAAAATGTCATATTCTGTAGGTCTTTGAAAGGTTTGAAGAATATCTATCCATCTCAAATACACCTCTGTATATCTAGAAAACCTAACTAACATAATTATAAGTTCTGACTATTATAGTTGACTATATAATCTGTATTTAATTTACATTTTAAAAGATCTGTATAAACACAATATCTAAACAAGAGGAGAAATTTGCATACAACAAAAATAACCTTAAGTTTGTATCAATAAATGAAAATCCATACCAATGTAAAGTATTCATTTCTATATCCTATTCCCCTTTTTTCCTTTAAAGAAAGATTGTGATCATTCCCATTTATACCCAACCCCATTTAAATGAAAACAAGCATTTATAAACATTATATTTGGGAATCTGGGTTGTTGTTCATTCCAAACTGCCTCCTGCTGGTTGGGGGCGATGTCCATACCATGGGGATCATGATAAAACACAGAAACCTGGCTGTAGTGTTCTTTGACTGCATCATCTCAGCTGTTTTGGATGTAGGATCAATTGGGCCACTACTTCACGGGAGTCTTGATTGATCAAATCATATTAGTCTGGAAAGAATCCACAGTTTTTCATTTTCTTTGTAAACAAAAGCAAAAATTCTTTTTCCAATTAGCCTGTCCTTAGACTTAAATTTTGAAGAAAAAGCATTTTTAAAATGTATAAGTTGGATTAATTCAACAGCATTTATAATCAAATGTCTTTTAGCAGTTGTTGCTCCATCCCCAGCAATTAAACAATTCCAAGGCAACACAATAGCTACAGTATCCAGACTCTCTGTGTATTTTCCATCTTTATGTGGTTTTTTCATTACTCTATTTCTTTTACTTTTATTTTTTTCCTTTTATGGGACAGGGCTTCTCTGTGGAAATCCACCTGCCTCTGCTTCCTTCAGCAAATCCTACCAGTGTGTGCCACCACCACCTGCTTCTCTCTCTCTCTCTCTCTCTCTCTCTCTCTCTCTCTCTCTCTCTCTCTCTCTCTCTCTCTCCCTTCCTTCCTTCCTTCCTTTTTCTTTTCTTTCTTTCAATTACTTTATCTTGTTTCTTTTCTCTCACAAGCCCACATATATTTTTAAACACATTGTAAACCTTTAGAGGTTATTCTTCATCTGAATCTGTGTTTACTGTAAACCTTTACCTTTTTCTGGCCACACAGTCTTTTATCTGCTAAACAACACTGCTAAAATTAAAGCCATGGCTGTTTTATCCACTTGTGCTGAGTCAGGAAGTCCCTCTTAAAGGAGCCACTGGAGTCTCTGCTTGTCTCTAGCAAAACAGAGCCCACCCAAGAAAATGCTGCTACCAAGAAGTCGTGCTTGTCTCTGTTCTTTTGCTTCTAAAATTCCTTTTTAAGCTTTTGTGAAGTTTTTATGTGAAAGTTTGTAAAAAACCACCTCCCCCATCACCTGGTTGATTGGTCCATCTGTTCAGGGGATGCAGCCATGGGTTTAGTCAGTGACTGATCTGCTTCTGCTATGGGGCTTCCACATGGATGTCTGAGATTTGGGGAAACTAGAGTGGTCAGGGAGGAAAGCTGGAAAACAAAGAAACCAAACCAAACATCAGTTTTCTATATTTTACTTGTTCTGATTAATCTTCTTGACCTGAGTTTCTGCTTCCTTGCAGAAAAAAGCCACATTTACTTGGTTTTTGATGAGTTCCTAGAATATCCCAGGCCTGTTGCTTTGCCCAAGAGTTCTGGAGGGAATTCAGCGAGATCTCTGGAGCTTGGCAGATGGCTCTTTGACCTCTACATGCGTGCTGCAGCACCTGCACGGTCATATATACATATACAGATGAACACATGCATGTGTATACACACAGAGAGATATAAGTAAACAGATGTAATTAAATTTAGCTTGAAGGCTCTCTAAAACCAAGGGTTTCAGAATGCCATGTGCTAGTGAGATGAGGTAAGGAAGTGGGCTTAGGTTGAATCCAGTGAAGATGGATGATGGCATGGGGCACAGAAGAGTCACTGGAGGTGGGCTTGAACAACTGTGGACGTGGAACTTGACCAGCAAAGCTCCCTGTGTTGTTAAGTGAGTACAGCTGTCTGAGCTACAGCTGGAAGGAAAGGCATGAATCAGCCTGCAGATAGCTGACTGGCAGAGATCGTCAGCAGGGCTGGGGATTGAATCTAGTGTTGCATACTGGGCAGACACTCTACCAAATAACCCACATCCTGGACCCACCAGCAGAGATCTTGAGGGATATGGCAAGAACAGAGGAGAGGAAATGGGGGAGCACAGGGGTGCAGAATGGCCAGAAGTCTAAGGCAAAGAAGAGCTGAGTCAGCACAGCATGCCTCCCCCCAGGACGGAGTGAATACCACTGCCTGCTTTGTCCCAGCCTTCCCTATAAAAACAAATTGTGTGTCTTTAAATGTAAGAATGACCTTCAGCCTTGCTGAAAGAACAGCGGCTCCACTTGGCTATTTGGTTCATAAAGTCTGAAGTATTTGCTGGCTGGCACTCTCTAGGAAAGGTTTGCCAATTGCTGGTGATGAATCTGTGTCTTGTGCTTGGAGTTTATTAAACTCTATCCTGTGGGTGACCAATATCTCTGAGCAGAAAGTAAACATGTTCTGCTTTGCATTTGAGACTCTCTTGGGTGAACAAAAGCAGAGGCTAATGCAGAGGGAGAGTAGGGCTACCATCAGCCCAAAGCCTGATGCTATGGTCAGGAAAAGAATCAAAAGAAGGTAACTGTTTAGTCTTCAGTCTTGAAAACACGTGAACCAAGTTTCCAGGGAATAAGAAATGAAAATGCTTGGATCTGACAATTAGTTCCTCCTAATCAACACAGTCCTGGAAGAGCCCATTCCTCTGCTCTGTGCTCAGGATAGAACCCAGAGCCTTGTATGTGCTAAGCCGGGCCTCTGCCTGGAGCTGCAACTTCAGCCCAGGGTAGATCCTTATGTCTGACTCAGACAGCCTGGATTCTAAGGCTGCCCTTAGTCTAGCAGCAGCAACAGGCCAGGCTCAGCCACCGTCCCCGACCAACCAACCATCTAAGCAATGGTGGAGAGGCTACCTTAAATGCCCTCCCCTGATAAGGAGATTGACGACTAACTTATATACCATTCATCCAGAAGCTGATGGAAGTAGAAGCAGATGCCCACAGCTAAAAACTGAACTGAACTTGAATCCAGTTGCAGAGAATGAAGAGTGATGAGCAAAGGGGTCAAGACCACATTAGTGAAACCCACAGAAACAGCTGACCTGAAAAAGAGGGAGCCCTTGTCTCCAGACTGATCACTGGGAAACCAGCATGGAACTGATCCAGACCCCATAAATGTGGGTGTCAGTGAGGAGGCCTCGGAAATATATGGGGCCTCTTGTAGTAGATCAGTACTTATCCCTAGTGTAGGAATGGACTTTGGGAGCCCATTTCACATAGAGGGATACTCCCTGAGCCTAGAGACACAGGGGAGGGCCTGGGCCCTATCCCAGAGGATATGACAGGTTCTGAAGACCCCTTATGGAAGGCCTCACTCTCTCTGGAGAGCAGAAATGGTATTGGATAGGTAGGGTTTTAGTGGGAGCAGGGGAGGAGGGGAGGGAGAAGGAACGGGGATTGACATATAAAACAATCTTGTTTCTAATTTAAATTTAAAAATATTGCAAATGAAGTAGATGGAAGCAAAGTTGCATCACAATATGAAAATGATATCAGATAGTATGCAATCCATAATACAAAATCAGTAGAGCCATAAATAAAACATAGATATAAATATATTTTGTTCCTTAGTTTTTAAACAATTTTATTTAATTATTATGTATACAGTCTTCTGCCTGCATGCCAGCAGAGGGCACCAGATCTCATTCAAGGTGGTTGTGAACCACCAAGTGGTTGCTTGGAATTGAACTCAGGATCTCTGGAATAACAGTCAGTACTCTTAACCGCTGAGCCATCTCTCCAGCCTGTGTTCCTTATTTTCTTACATTATTTAATAAATATAAAATTACATGAAAAAAGACAAATAAAAAGCCAATCATGGTGAAAATCAGATATGTGTGACCACATTGGGAAGACGACCCTTCTCAGTCTATCTTTGGAGTGCTGAGAGAAGTTAAGGTTTAACTAGAAGGCAGAAGGTATGCATTACTATGTAAGCCTGGCCAAGGTGTGGTCCTCTTGATCCCTAAAAATCAGTGTCCTCTGGTCCAGTATGTACTCTAAGTTGGTCTGATAAGTTGGTAGAGTTGCTAATCTGTCAATCGTTGAGAGTATACCCACAATGTGGTGATATTTTCTTTATGCTATAATGAATAAATCTTACCTGAAGATCAGAGTGCAGAGCTAACCACACTAGTTAGCAATAGAGGCCAGGCAGTGGTGGCATACATATTTTTCCCAACATCTGGAGACAGAAGCAGATGGATGTCTGTTAGTTCAAGGCCACCCTGGGCTACACGGAATTGATCCAGTCTAAAAGAGAAACAGAGCTCACACAAAGGTGATCCTAGCCCTTGGGATCACACACCTTTAACTCCAACATTAGGGAGGTGGAGAAGGGAGTGATATGGCTGGGCAGATAAAGCAATATAAGGCAGGAGGAGACAGGAGCTCAGTGCAGTCTGAGCTGCAGCAGTCTGAGGAGCCATCAGTCTGAGGATGCAGGATGAGGATGCAATATGAGGACAGCATTGCTCCTTTGGTCTGAGTATTGGTAGAAGTAAGAACTCTAGTGACTGGCCACTCTGCTTCTCTGATCCTTCATCTTTCACCCCTGATAGCTGACTCTGAGTTTTTATTATTAAGACTAAAGAGAATTTGTGCTACTCCATAGATAACTGCCTTTATTGGAAGGGTGGAGCTTCTATCCCATTAGGTTCTATTCTTCCTGGGATTCAAGGTTGCTGGAAAGGCAAAGGCAGATAATTTATGCCTGTGGTTTCAACCAAAGTACAACACAAAAGGAAAACAGGGACACCAGGCTTTCATCCATCCTTTGACTGTGGGCCCAGATAAGGAGCCGGTGTTTTTTGGCAAAAGCGACTTCTAAGGGACTGTTTCACAGCTACACTGCTAGTCTAGACCTGGCTCCAGAGAATGAAGGTGTCCAGAAACTAAAGTTCAGGTTGTGTAAGTGTCTACAAAGATCAAAAAAAAAAAAACCTCAAAAGTATATTGTCTCTGGAAAAGGAGGAGGTATTTGAATTGCTGACCAAGCAGTGTGCACAGGTCCTCAAGCCGCCAGACTGCAGTCCCGGGAAAAAATCCAGATTTCCTGTGCCCAGAGCCCATCCTGTCCCTGCTTTCCTGGTGGATTCAGACAGAAAAGGGAGAGGATGGTCTTCCTACAAACCAAATGACAGGGCTGGGGAAAGTGGGGTTGGACCACAAAGCAAACAGCTGTTTCCATTCCCTGAAAAGCAAGGGAGGGATGTGGCCTGAACGCTCTGGTAATGAGGAGATCTGGATCTCACCCTTGCCTTGGCCGCAGTGTGGAAAGCTGGGGAAAGTGCTATCAGAAGGATGCAAACTGTCCTGTGCTCATTGTCTCACCTCCCCTTGAGCTCGAGACCAAAAGTGTTTCAGATTTCAAGAATTTGGTTCTAGTTTACTTTGCGTTAAGGAGTATTTTCCTATAAGTAAGACAAAAGCATAACCCTAAATATCCCTTCACATATATATGCTATACTTACATTATTTATATAAGCTTCCTGAAGATAATTTCATAGAAGATTATCGGTTCCTCTGTGTTTTGGTTGGAATCTGCCGAGGGTAGGTGCGGTATAGGTTAGGTATGATGTCAACTCCAAAAAAGGCTTTAGATTTTAGAGCATTTGGGATATCCAGTTTTCAGATGAAGGAAACTCTAGTTGTATCTTATCTCCAAGAAGGAAAAGGGCAGTGTTGGGAAAGGCACCCAGCTTTGTACCCAGCTCCCCCAGAGTTTGTGTCTTGGCCGGAGTTTGTATCACTTACCCTAGCTAGTTGGGGTTATGCTTCATAGACCTTCTGGAATCCTGGCATACCTGACTTCCTGGCATGGCATCCTCCTGAACACCTGACCCAATGGCATGGCCGCCTCCTGCAGATCTGACCTAGTGGCATGGCTGACTCTTGCTTCTTTGGGATGGTGGAACAGCAGAGGCTGAGCTACAGCTTCCTCTGGGAAGCTCGCAGAACCAGAAGTGAAGTGCCCCCCTTATATGTCATCTCCATTGAGTTCTTTTTCTTCTCTGGTCATCTGTGTAAAAGTGGCTGCTGACAGGTGTCAGGACCTGGTGGTCATTCTTTTTAATAGCCACCTTCCTACCTCTCATCAGTGTATCATTCTCCTTTGCCAGACATTACTGTGACCTCCTTGTGGAAATTTCCTTGCTGGGCACTTTAACCACAGTGTCTGTTTGCATCATTTTTCACAGCTCTACATGTCATACACATTTTCATGGTGCATGTTGGTACCATATCCCTTCCCAATGCTTCTCACAAGCTCCCCCAACCCCTGTAGTGTTCTTTTCTAAGATGCCATCAGTGCCTTCTCCTTCCCTGGATGCCCACACTGGCTACCTCTAATCCTTTCCTTCTATATCCTCATATATAATTCAGACCTACAAATATATCATGGTTCACTGGGGAAACTATCCATACTTGTATTGGGTTTAACCACAATTGTATAGTAGACAGCTGCTGTCTGGGAGATGAACAGTAGCAATAGTCTCAGATGTCTCATCTGTCTAATTGTCTGGGCAGGTGGTGGGGAGGGAAGTAGCCCACAGTGAAGACGAATATGCTGTTAGTAACTCTGAAAAGGAAACGGATCTGAGTGTTAGATTAAGAAACGTCACCAGAAGCTCAATTTTCCTATAATGGGATTAAACAATTGAAGTTATAATTTTTCTTGAAAACATTGAGTTGCTAAGTGTTTTAATGGAAAATGTGGTCTACTGATTACCCTGAACCTTACAATCGAAGTGAGAAGGATGTGAAAAGGGAGATCAATGTGGCAGGGACATGATGTCTTCAAAATGAAATGAGCCGCTACCAGATGTGTGTGTGTGTGTGTGTGTGTGTGTGTATATGTGTGTGTGTGTATTCATATTCCTATAGGTGTCAAGCATTCTGCAATTCCTTACTCTCTGCACCTTGGCTATTTCTGGGACTCTGTGTTAATCATTGTCTGCTGCAAATAGAACCTTTTCAGATAAGGGATGAGAGCTGCATTGATCTATGAGCATATGATAAGTCATTAGGAGTTGGTTTAATACTGTGTCCATTTAGCAGACTAATAGTGGTAGATTCCCCCTACAGCCTATGACCTGTCTATCCATAGATTTTTGGCTAGATAATGGTTCCAGGTATGACATCCACTTATTGATCTGTGGTCTACTATTTGGACAGTGTCCTATCTCTTCATGACATGGTGTTAACAGAGGAGGCTAACAAGGGTCCACTGAGTTGGGAGCTTAGCTGAAGTTGACTTGTGGAAGACATGTCTACCCCCACATTTAGTGTCTGTCTTGGGGCTCTTGTCTGGAGCAGTGACAGCAGTGACATGGGTACAAGGACAAGATGAGCTTTTGGAAGCCATATTTGAGACTGTCTACCTCAGATTGGCTCTTACGTTATGTTCTCTGACAAAGACTGACCTTGAGGGCCCTCTGATTTATTCTCCCTGAGACCATTTCCCCACTAGGCTTTCTGAGTTGATAAGAACCATACCTGCCAGCCCCAACAATTTGTGTCCCTAGAAGATATCTGAACAAACGTTGAGTGCAGCAGTATGCTCTTGAGGATGCCCCATTCCTCTTAAATGCTGGGAGGATCACCAATACCAGAAGAATTTGATTTTTGTTTCAGATAAAATGTAATTATAACTTTCCTTAGGCTATTTACATTAAAAAAACAAAGCCACCAAAAAAGAAACTCAAAACCAAAACAAACAAAACCTATTAAACAAAATACCAAAAAATCTAAGCAACAGTTATCTGCAAGGTTTGGTTCCAGAAACCTGACTGAGTGATGAAGGAATAAAGAAAGAATGGACACAAAGGCACATGCACAGAAAAACTAAGATGGGGTAGGCCATGCTTACTCTGATGGAACAGCACCAACTCCACAACAATCTAAAACATCAGCATGTTTACTCTATACAGGAGAAGGACGGTTAGCTAGTCTCAGTAGGGATCTCTGTAGAGGAGCTGTCTGTGGTTTCAATCACCCTGTAGGAGGAAGCTGCAGTTGCTAATTTTTGCACATACTGATCAATTGTTCATAAACACTTGGACCAGAGGAAAGCTTTGCCTTTGATGCTCAGCCTCATCTGGAAAAAGTCTTTGACAATTCCCATGGGTCTAAGGTACTAGTGTACCCAATCCCAACAATATATATTTATTCAGGACTTCATCCACTCCTTACACATTTACTTGGTGTGTCCTCAGCTCACTATACCTCAGAACTATAAACCAAGGATCTAGGAGCCATCTCTTTAAAATGAAATTACCAAGACAGGTTCTTTTTCTGTGGGAGAGGAGGAGCTAAGCTGTAATGGACAAATGTGAGCAGATACAGCTTTCCCTTTCTGTGACTCCTTCTCAGTCCCCTGCCCACCCTCCCTCCTGCTCACTAAAGCAATAGGGGGTGCTGAACAAAATAACTGGAATGGAATGTTTAGAAAGCAAAGAAAAGAAGCAGCAAGCATGTGGGAACTGAGAAATAAAATATTAACCATAAAGAAAACTGAGAAGAGCAACCAACCAGAAGGCAAGATGGAACTGAGCCAGGCAGGGGATGCTGGCCAGCCATACAGCAGTGAGCCAGGGGATGGAGGCTGGGTATGAGAGCAAGCCAGCACAGAAAGTGAAGGGTGGCTTTTTCACAGCCCTAGCCCCCAGTGTTCCTGATAAATAAAATGGAATTTAGAGTTCTGAGGATGGAAACAGGGCTGATGATGGGTGGAGAAAAACAATGAACGGTTTAAAATGCCTGAGAGCAAAAATTGAACCAGTTTCAAAATGATCTCAGACAAAGTCGTAATGGGGAGTGGCACAGACCTGGCTGTCCAGTATCCAGGATGGACAACCTTTCAAAGAAAATGAAGTTAACTACAACACCAAGAATTAAGCCCTACATATTACCAAAATTACATTATTATGGTCTAATATTTGTCTCCCAGAATTCATTTATTGGAAACATAATCCCTAAATTTGTAAGTTAGAATGACTGATAAGTGAAGTCTTTGAGAAGCAATAGTCTTGGGTTATAGGGACCCTGGCCCTCTGAATGGTTAATCTATTGAATTGATGAGTTGATGAGTTATTACAGGAATGGTTAGTTATCATGCGGTTGAGTCTGTTATGAAGTTGGCTATCTCATGCATGCCCCTTTAATCATGTGAAATTTAGAGCTCCCTGGGGACTCCTTAAAGAATCTACCAGAGAAGCCCCCAGTGGATATAGTGCTTGACCTCGGACTTAGCCTGTAGAACTGTGGGCAGAAAAGTATTATTCATTCTCTATAAATTTTCTAGCGTATGGCATTTGGTTAAATTAACAAAAAATAGACCAAGGCAATGTTGGTATATACATGCACATGATCTTTTCTCTTAGAGGAATATTTTCTGTTTAGAAGTGGAGCAACTTGTAGGAGATGGGAATTCATGGGGTGTTTGGGTATTTGGTGGGGATATTGCTGTGTTTTGCTTTGTTCTCTGCTATTACCATGTTGAAATCTTTAAATCACATCCTTCATTCCCACAATGAAGCAATGAGTTGGGGAATCTGTGCATTTTCTCTATTTGCTTGGTTAATACTTTGTTTCTGGGAACAGCATAGTGAATTCTAAGTAGAAGACCACCCCAAACCCACAACTTGCCCCTCAATTCTCTAGCTGCCAGCAGAGCTAAGGCCGGTGGAGAGCAGAGTGCTCTTGAATGCAATGTCCACCGTCTGCTTTTGCAAAGTTCAACACAGATAGACTCAAGTCCACAGCAGAGACTGCTAAATGCCAGTGGTGTGTCAACACTCTTCTGCCTTCCTATTAGTAAATGGTTGCCTAAGTGTCCTCAAAGTTAAGGATATTGAAAGAAGAAGCTAAAGAGCTATGTGAATGAGATTTAATGTGACTGCTAAATTAATTCCGCACATAAGCCAGGAATAGTATAGTTTGAAGGCTACACCTAACTCCTTGCTTGAATTTGTCTGTCCCCATGGTAAGGACCACCATGCTTAAAGAAATGCAGGAGAAATAGAAATCTGAAAGCATCTTGTTGTGCTGAAAGGAGGGATTAGCCACACCTGGGGAAGTCATGAGAAGGGGACATCTGTTGTGGGAACTATCTCCCTTGTCTTTGTTTCCTCTCTTCCTGTCTAACCAACTGTCAATAAAAACAGACCAAATGTGCATTTAGTGCCTGGTGACAGGAATCACAACCATGCATTGCTCAATGACAGGTATGTTTTGAAAAATACACCCTTAGACGATGTTGCTACAAGAGCACTACAGGAAGTATTTACACACACCTAGCCAGTATGGCCTATTGCATACCAGGCTAAATGGCATACGTGTAGAAAAAGCTTAAATTTGTTTTTACTATCCTACTGTAATCTATTGTTCCTAGGGCTATAATAAACAGAACAACAGGAGATTAACCCAGGCCCACCCAAGAGAAAATCAAGACTTGATAAAGACAGGATTATCCGAGGCTGAGTTAGTGCCCTGCGCCATACTGTTCTGTAATAGATTTTTCCCCCATGGGTAAGATGAACATATTCCAAACTGATAGAAAGCATAGTATTCTAAATAATATCATAATGAGAACCATTTATCAGGATTGGTATTATTTACTATGCATAAGTACCTGTGCTATACTTGGACATGATAGACAGTGTGGTCATTTTGATTATGCCAGCCTCACTACACCCATGAGCATGTGCTGTTCTGTGACATTCTGACATTAAATAGCAGAGGGTTTTGGCTCCATTAAGATCCCACAGGGACTTCATTACATATGTGGTTAACAAAAACAACCTCCGATGAAGCATGACTGCATGTCCCTCTTTAAAGTTTGGTGAGAAGGTAGCCTTTGCCATCAATGGCCACTCAGAGTTCTGACTTTTCTCCCATAGTAAGTATGTTAATATGACTTATAATTTATGGAGAAAAGTTTCACCCCATGACTTATTTTTTCACAGAAAAACAATACAGAAGGCCTGCTTTATTTTTGCTTTTCTCATTAGCCTCACATAGCCTTTTTTGAGAACACACAGGGAAAAAACAGGGTTTCAGATGACGTCAGTTGTAGACAAATTGGCTTTCCTTCATTCACTGTGACATTATTGCCATTTATCAAAGTCTTAGATGAAAGCAACTTTGTTCATATAACTTAAACATTTGTGAGTACACACACTGTGACTTTTGGAATAGCCCCCGCATAAGCTTACGTGGTGTGTGTGTGTGTGTGTGTGTGTGTGTGTATTGAGTTCAGGTCAAACTTCAGGCTTTGTGCAGGCTAGGTGATTACTTCACCATCACTCTACATACCCTGCCAACACTATGACATTAAAATCAGTGTTTCACAACACCTGGCATGATTCTGCTCATGAAGTACCTTGGTATGAAGTTAGAACTGTGCTCTGCTGTCCTTAGAAAAGACACTTTCTACTTACATCAGTGAATGTGACATCAGCTACAAGCACAAACATTTTAGCCAGAAACTAAGAAGTCTGGTTTTCTTAGACAAATTATAATTCTTTCTTTCTGGTACAACTTTGATGATAGATTTGTAGACAGGGAGGTAACATTTTAAAAAAGTAATGCTGCTAATGATTTCTTTGCTGGTAGTTGTGTACCAGGCACTGTTATGAGGTCTGGATAGGCACTAATACAATTCTCCATCAAGCTTGTGAAATGCTCTCCTAAGAGGATCATCTCCACTAGGGGAACAAGGGTACCAAGAACTCACAACTCCCCATTGGAATGCTGGGATTGTGAAGAGTACTCTGCTTTTTTCACTTATCCCTCATCACAGATTAAAAATATTTTCAAGTGTTCATATTGGATATTTACAGACCTTTTCCTTGTCATCAGTCCCGGAAGAGCACAGTGTGGCGATTACTTAGACAGGTTTTCCTTTGTATTAGGCAGCATAGGATGGTTTAAAATATGCAGGGACATTTATATTGGTCCTAAGCCAATGCCTGTTTTATATAAGGGACTTGAGTATCGCGGATTTTGGTATCTGCACAGACTTGGATCCAATGCCCTGTGGAGACTGAGGGATGATCTGCAAAAAGGGCATACTGCTGGGTAAGGCCAACCATCCGCCAAGCATTTAGCATAAACACTGTAACTATCATGATTGAGCCATGTGCCCAGTATTACCAGAACTCAGAGTCAACTCCTCAGACATATGGAGGGGTATAGCAAGCTGAGAAAGCGTCCTAGTTGGAGAAATTCCTATAAAGCTGATGAACTTGGCCAAATGAGAAGTCATGGAACACAGAGGTGGGAAGAGGCTCAGCAGAGAGACAGACCACAGGCGGCAAACTGGAAGGTGACACTGTCAGCAGCTCACAGAAACCACATTGTTTTACCAGGTTTTCAGGGCTGTAATTGTACATTCTCCACTTTGATACTTAATGTTTTTTTTTTAATTGGCTTAGCTGTACATGTGTGTAGGATGTGACAATTTGATGTACACACACCGGTGTGACAAATCAGGGATATTAACATTGCCATCTACCTAAACATTTATTGGGTCTGTATTGAGAACTTCCAAACTTCTCTCCTCTAGGCCTTCATAAAGTGTGTAGTAATTATATCAGCCCTGGTCACTGCCATGCTCTGTATTACACTGGAACTGATACCCTCATCTTAATACATGCACCATGATAAAACATTGGTGGACGAAACCAAGATTGAACTGAAATGTTCATCCTGACCTCAGAGATGGTACAGCAGAAAAGAGTGTACATTAAGAATGGCGACCTATGTCATGAAGAGTTGAGTGTAACTGGAAATTTAGAGAATGAGATAATGTAGTAAGAGACTGCCAAAATAGTCAGCCCTTGGGCAGTGGGTGAACGCAAATTAGAGATTTATATTAGTTTTTCGGTTCAAATCAACGGAACTTGGAAACACCTGGTGTCCTAGTTAGGGAGACTATTGCTATGATGAAATACCATGACCACAGCAACTTGGGGAGGGAAGGATTTATTTGGCTTACACTTCCACATAAGTGTTCATCATGAAAGAGATCAGAACAGGAGCTCAAGTAGGACAGGAATCTGGAGGCAGGAGCTGATGCAGAGCCACAAAAAAAGGGGTACTGCTTACTGGCTTGCTTCCCATGGCTTGCTTAGCCTGCTTTCTTTTGAAACTCAGAACCACCAGTTAGGGGAGGGCACCACCCACAGTGGGGTTGGGCTCTCCCACATCTGTCACTAATTAAGAAAATGCCCCACAGGCTTGCCTACAGCCGGATCTTATAGAGGAATTTTCTCAGTTGAGGCTCCCTCCTCTCTGATGACTTGACATATAACTAGCCAGGACATCTGGTGTCCTTGGACATCCAGATCATCACAGACAATAGTATCACTGGGTTTTCTATTTGTGACAGCAACATAAATCATATAAAATAGATAACTTAAAGACAATAACAAGTGAGTTGTAATACACTTGGCATGTGGCTGTGCTAATTCTCATGAAGATGATCCTTTTATCCAGTCATGAAGATTCCAAAGGCCTCATCATGGAGGTGACAGGCTGGAACAGAGAGAATGATGTTCACACTCAGAGGATGTACAGACCTACAAACTGAGCCTGAGAGTGGGAATCGTTAAAACAAAAGGACATGTATCCCATAGAGGACTGAGCATCCTCAGTGTGGACAGAGCCTGGGCAAACAAGATTGCACACGAGTGCATCCTTCATAGCTTCTACCGACCTTGTGAGCTCATGAAAGAAGCTTGGCAGGATGAAGTGTGGCTGGTCTCAGAACACTCTGACTCTTCACAAATAAGGGACCTTTCAAGAGTAGGGGATGGTTTAAGGAGGAGCCAGGCTCATTAGTCACTAAGAGACTGGCACTGCTGGAGTTCAGTGGGTCCTATCCACCCAGGCTTGCTAAACAGGTACTTGGATGAAGTGAACTCACAGCTGTTAACTGTAGAGTCTTGGTGAGATTTCTGCACCTGCTCCATTCCAGCCTAAGTAAGCCCAAAAGCCAGGACTCTGACCCCATCTCACTCCATCTGATAACACGAGTGGTGAGGTCATTTCTGGGCCCTTGCCACAGTCCTTCAACATGTTCCCTCTCAGGAGCTGACAGGAGGTGGTCAGGTATGAGCCTGCCTGCCTGCCTGCCAAACTTGTGGGTGGCAGTCCAGACTTGGTCACTCACTTCACACTCAGAGAACTCAGACATCAAAGCTGTAGCTGATGTGTGTCCATGTTTGGGTTGTACATTGGACTTGCCACTGTGTCTCTTTCCAAGTCTGAGAAGCCCCTGATCAGCTAGCTGGTGGCAATCCATCTTCTGAAGGAGATTCATGTAGCAAACTGAACTGTCATTTCTTCTCATCTAATTTCCGAGGGAGATATGCTGATATTCTGAAACAAAAATGGTCATAGGAAAATAAAACTTTCTGTTTTAGTAAAACATGAAGCAACAACCACCTAGAATCAGGTCAGCTCATATACACTTTATATGATAATCACAGAGCCATTGTCAAATTAGAACAGAACTGAATTTAGGGAAGTATACAGATGGAGGGAAATGGGTGGGTGGAGAGGTAATGACAGATGATAGATACAGAAAAGATAAGCAATGATGGATACACACACACACACATACACATTTGGACAGATTCTTAAAAGGGTAGATGAATGGAGAGAGAGAGAAAGAGAGAGAAAGAGAGAGAGAGAGAGAGAGAGAGAGAGAGAGAGAGAGAGAGAATATAACTAGCTTTACCTGGTATTGAATATCGAAATGCAAAGTCAGTATAACACAGAGAAAAAAAAGAATGGACTTTGGCCTCTGGAAAACAAGGTTTCACTACATCACCAAGAAGAGGTCTCTTCATTTTTTGAGATAAACCCTTCCTCATCTGCCACATGCAAATAATTAATACTTGTGGAGTAAGGAAGAGCACCACAATAATTACACCACCACAACAATAATGCTACTGCTTCAATCATTTTATATATAATATCAGGTTTCATCGCTAGGACAATCCTGTGATGGGGCATTACTTTATGAACATCCTTTTCAGACAAGACAATGAGGCACAGCAAAGGTTCCCCAGTGTTCTGGTGCCTACTTCCACCTCCACAACAGCCATCTTAACTTCGCTCTGTGTCCCAGACACTGGCCAGGAAACTGGGAAGCTGCCAAGCGAAATAGCAAACATGCACTACTGAAAGGCACACAATACAAAATGTATAAATTTTTCGAATGCAATTCATAATCAACCAATAAACACATCTTGCCTGTGGCTTGGCTTAATTCCAGGGACTGCTAAATCCAGGCACTCATTTCTACATCACCAGTCTGGCTGGAACCCCAGGAAGTGCTGAGGCAAGTGTGCGGTCTGGGCAGTAGCTTATCCTAGGAACCACAGAGATACTGACTTCCCTCCTGCTACTCCTGGCCTCCTGGCAGGAAGCCAACAAGCAAATCTTTGTATTGGATAGAGATGCAGGCAGGGGTGGGGTAAGCATTCTGCCATTCAGATCTTCAATAAAGGATGTGACACGCAGTCAAAGTGGAGGCTAGAATAATACAAAAAGGGAGAGCAAGAGCAGCTCACTAGGGTCCACAGAGTTTGGTTAGGGGAGAGAAAAGCCTATTCCCACATTCCACGCATGTTCCTCCATGTACTGATGAGTTAGAAAGAGGCACTGGAGGAGCCCACATGTGTGCTTTCAGCCTCCTAGCCCAACAGATTCATACCTGTGCAGTGTGCACTAAAATTGATGGTAGTCGGCACCAGATGGATTAAATAGGTAACATCGCTGTTTCCATTAGGCATTATTATATATGATAGGCCTTTGCATCACCTATGAATATCAAATAGCAGACATTGAAATGTGTAGTGTGACAGAAAACATTACACAGTCATATGTGACTTTGCCTAAGTGCCTAATGTAACACATGGGCACAGACACCATGACTGTGCATCTGAATGACAGGGGTATATTCTGAGAAATTCACTACTAGACAATTAATTTTTTATGAACATATATGTAAACATGAACAGCCCATTGCTGACTTGGACATTACTACATTGCTAATGCATATTATGCACATACTTGTGCAGCATTGAAGAAGGCACCTGACCACAGGTACATGTGTTTCTGTTGAGGTTGGAGATGCCAACACATAGCTGCAGAATTTTGCACGCTCAAGATGGTACAGTACAGAGA
The DNA here is from genome assembly GCF_003668045.3 of Cricetulus griseus. Classification (NCBI taxonomy): domain Eukaryota; kingdom Metazoa; phylum Chordata; class Mammalia; order Rodentia; family Cricetidae; genus Cricetulus; species Cricetulus griseus. The sequence goes on along the minus strand of NC_048600.1, from coordinate 78,521,482 downwards.
TCTGGGAGAGAGTCAGTCTTGGGTTCCTTTTCTCAATTCTCCAGAGCTTATACCCTGTTTGTTCAGTCATCTGTGGGACTGTAATCTGTTCTCTCCTTTTGACCACTCCCAGGGTGTCCTGCTTTCTCTCCCTCCACTCCGGGTACTTAGGCTCACCTGTTTCACATAGATAGATGTGCCCATCTATCAGCAATGTCATATAAGCCTGACTGATTCTTCTGTGAGAGGAGGACTTTCTCACTTTTCAGAACTGTTGCTAGGTTTTCAGAAATGCCCAAACTGCAAATGAAGCTCTTTCAAAGTCGTACCAACTGATTCTTCTGTACACCTCCATTCCTACATTGTCACCACCACCACCAACAGCAACAACAATGCGACATTAAACAGAGAGTTCAAGGGAAGTTTCTAGAGTTCCTTCATTTCATCTCACTCTCCCATGGAGTCTAAGTGGAAAGTCCTTTCCCATTCTCCAAAGTAAGCCTGCCTTGTCCTGGTCAAATGGATTTTCTGCTTTCTCTGCATCAGTAAAGTCATCATGACTAGGCCTTTCCTAGATCTTCTGACCCCACCCCCACCCCGCACTGTGCACAGAGCTTCCAATTCTATTCAAAGTCACAGTGGGGTGCTCTTCTGTGGCTCCCAACAAGCCTGCTACAGAAGACAGCTTGCCTGGGAACAGGTTCCTTAGAGATGCCCGTCCTTGACTGACTCTGACCTGAGCTTGTTGCGCACACTTGATGTCCAACATCCATCCTCTAACTCTGGACCTCCTCGGGGCTATGCCCTATCTGCTCAGTCCAATTGGACAAGACATGGTTCTTGTGCTCTTAGGTTTGGCTGCACGTGGCCTCTAGTAGAACCAAGCCAGCTTTTACCCTGCCCTTCTCCAGGGGTGAAGGCTGAGCCTAATACTATGTTGAGATCTCCTCCTTCAGCACATTCATCTGCAGCTAGCCCTTAGGCTTCTCTGGAAAATATGAGACCTTTGCACCCCTATTCCCCCACAGTAGATGTTGCTCAAACAGGCAACTCCCTAGGGACTTCAGTAGATGTCACCCTACTTTTACAAATAGGGGTCAAAAACAACTCCTGTCACACTGCACTTTTCAATGTCTGCTATTTGATATTCATAGGTGATGCAAAGGCCTATCATATATAATAATGCCTAATGGAAACAGAGATGTTACCTGTTTAATCCATCTGGTGCTGACTACCGTCAATTTTAGTGCACACTGCACAGGTATGAATCTGTTGGGCTAGGAGGCTGAAAGCACACATGTGGGCTCCTCCAGTGCCTCTTTCTAACTCATCAGTACATGGAGGAACATGCGTGGAATGTGGGAATAGGCTTTTCTCTCTCCTAACCAAACTCTGTGGACCCTCATGAGCTGCTCTTGCTCTCCCTTTTTGTATTATTCTAGCCTCCACTTTGACTGCGTGTCACATCCTTTATTAAAGTTCTGAATGGCAGAATGCTTACCCCACCCCTGCCTGCATCTCTATCCAATACAAAGATTTGCTTCTTGGCTTCCTGCCAACAAATAGAGGTCTAGCCCTTTAATGGATATGTATCCTCACAGCCAGTAATGTTTAAACCTTTAATCGTTTCAGCTGATCTTCATTTAATTCTAGCATTCTTCCCATGTAGACCAGGGATCCAGTAGCCACAAGCCAAGCATTAGGTTTTCACCTTTTGTTCTGTCGTAGACATGTTCCTTGTCACTTTGCTTCACTTTGGAATCTGATGTCTCTCATCTGAAGGACTGAAGGATGGACGGGGCCTCCTGTCTAAGCAGTTACACGCCCATGCACTTATTCTCATAGAATTGGCGCAGTATTCTAGGAGGTAGGTGGATCACGATTACTCTCCACCCAAAAAGAGGAGGAGGAATCGTGTTGGAGTGTGCTGCACTGGGAAGTGATTCCACTGTCCAGGACAACCTGAGCTGGGCACTTAGCCATCCTCCCTCTCTGTGGTGGCAGCCGTTACTATGTTAGTCCCTTTTGCTCCTAAGGATGTACTAACACCCCAGGTGTTCATCCAGTGCTGATGTCTTTAATGTAAGACCCACAGACATCCCCTACTCCAAGTTACACTGGGGCTCAGATGGCTTCACCTCCACGTGCGCACTCCACGTGGATCATATGTTGTCATGTGATCCTAGTTCTAATGACCATACCTGCCATCTCTGCTTACCCCTCATGCCATGGCCACTGCCCGTCCTTTTCTCCCCACCCTCTCTATCAGTCACTAGTACAGTTGCTTAGATACTATCCAGATCTCCTTGTCCTTGTCCACTGTGATAATTCCTTTCTCTTGGTTCCATCTCACATTTGACCTCTTTCCCTCCCCAGACCCATTTCCTTCTACTTTTACATGACTGCCTGTCTTGAAAGAGTTGGCTAACACAGTTTCTCATTGAAGAATATAGAGAAACTGCTCCCAGTACCCATGGAGGTAGGATGAAAATTATAATAATTTCTCCTCCCCCATTTACCTAAGCTAATACACCACCCTCTGAGGGAAGCCCCCATAGCAATAACACTGTAGGGGGAGCACTTTGCATATTGCAACCACACTAGGAATAAGCACTAGGCTCCAAAGCAGCATTGATCTTTGCCAATGTGCCAACTTCTTTCATTAAACACTATTTTATGCATCAAATAAATCCTTTCACTTAGAGAATTTGACACCCTATCAAGGCCCATCAAGCACTTGTTGGGGGAAGAAGTAATACAGGAATCCAACCAGGCTGGCAAAAAGCTTACAAGACAGGTAGAGGTCAGGTTTTTAAAAGGCAGCTTTGTAGAATAGTCCAGAAGGAAGGAAATGTGTGCAGTTTGGTTGGCCTGAGTCCTGACTGGCATTCTTGCAGGAAGGAATTGGGGGTGGCGGGGGTGGGGTAGTGGAGCCCCAGTGAGTAGTTGTCAGGGCAATTTTTACTCTCCAGAGGAAGAAGGAAAAGGGAAAGAAACCCCTCATGTTCCTATTCATGCAAAGAGCCTAATGTCCAAGCGGGAACATTTGTTAGGGGGGGAATTGAAAGGAAGAGTTTAAAAGCTAAGACAGCCCGGTGACTATTTTAGAATAGCTTGCTAAAAGTCCAGGATAAATGCATGCCAAGGAGCTAAAAGATCTGGCACTTTAAGGCAAACAACAAAAGCGCACACACAACTCTTCATGGTCAACTGGCAAAATAAAATAGGTTTTTCTCCTGCCATTTTTCAAAACTGGAAAGACTGGCCAAGTGAAGAAAACAGGAAGGCATACACTAGAAATTAGACATGCCTAAAAAAAGAATTTAAGAGAGTATTGCTGAGGGATTGCAAGCCTAAAAATAATAGCCTCTTTATACCGTAGAAAGTGCAAGGTCAGCTAGCGACTCGGGAGCTGGTTCAATGGATGCCATGCAATCAGTACTCTGATAAGCTACAGACGACACCAAGGGCTCAATGGAATATTTTTGATGACTGCTGGATATTTGCCAGCATTGAGTTCATATTTTACCTACATTGCCTCACCAAATTCTCACTGCTTCTTGTCATGGACCTATTTTACTGATGAGGGAACTGAAGCACAGAAAGATTAAAGGACAAGGCCACATAGCTAGCTATTCAGCAACAGGTTTCAGACATAAACACAGATCTGACATCCAGTCTAGCTACTCTGTCCTAGGCAGCAAACCATCGGATTGATGGGGGTTACTGAACCAATGAATGACGTTGTGCAGGCAAGCACAGAATATCTGCATGAGGGCGCATTGGAAGCAGACTTGTGGACTCTGAGCTGAAGAGATGAACATAGTGACCCAAGCCTCACTTGGCTCTGGCCCCCATCCCAAAATAAGCTCAGATGGAACCTCAGTACTTCAAGCTTTGATTTCATACCAGAGAAGTTTGTGCCCCCTGTAGCCAAGATTAACTACTGGATCATTCACAAATATCACATAGCCCGGAAAAGGCTATACAGTGTGTAAACAGCTAATGCATGTCTGTCTTATCTACTGACACAAAGTCCATGCTTTAACTTACCTCTTCAAAGGGCCAAACGAAATGAATGAGTTTAACATTATTGATTTTGACATCATTTGAGACCCTTTCTTATTCCAAGAAAAGCTTAAAGAAATAGCATCGCAAATCTAAACAGAAAGCAAGAAAAGGAAGGGAACATTAGGGACAAGAACAATGGCCAGGAATTAGGCTAAACACTTGTTTTAATGGTTCACCAATTGAGTCTGTGTTTTCTAGTATATAGGAGAGAAAGAAGCATTGCCAAGGGCATAAATTATAATTTCAAAGAGATGGCAGCATGCCATTTGTTCAGGAGAACATTAGAGTTTATCCTGGATGTTTCTTATGCACAGGACCATATGATGCAATTAAGCAATTACATCACCCTACCATAAGGATGCAGGATAGTTCTTTCTCACATTTAATCTCAAGAGAGACAGAGGGTATTGCAAGAAAGAACTGGATGGGCAGTCTCACAGGGGGCACACTTTGATGCCTTTGAAATAATTTTGTGCCGAAGACATTCTCTTATCTGTTTAAGTTACTAACAGATATTCATAAATTAGGGGTAAGTTGTCAGCTCATTAAATGAAGAAGTATTGCTATTATACTGCAGTTCTCGGGAAAAGGCACTGTTTTGAATGATATGGAAGGAAGTGTTCAAGACATCTTTGGGATGGCAGTGCCAAGTGATCTAATATAGTATCCAATCAGTCTTGCATATTCATAGTAGGTTCTTTCTGTGGTCTATACCAACCATTCACTGGAAATATCCATGCCTTACTATACCCATATAGCTTCTTCTCTTGTCATTTTTTAATGATATGGTTATATGATTCTCTGAGAATTTTCAGTGTATTAGGATTAGGAGGAATCTGGAGATGGCTTAGCTAATAGGAAAGGATGTGTGTAGATTCTATGCAGATACTAGGCAAATTAACATTAGGGACTGCAGCATCACTGATCTGGGTACCCATGGAGGCTCCAGCAGCCAGTCTCCTATGTGTACCAAAGGGTGACTATGTATTCATCAAATATTTACTAGACTCTGTTATGTTCCCCTTAAGTGCAGCATTAGTTCCTAAGGCCCTCCAGGGTTTAACCACACAGAAATTCCATTCTAGTACACAAACCACAGGACCTTTCTGCCAGCTGGCCGAAATGGTAAAATATTGTCTGATAATGAAATGTGCAGGGTGACTGCCTTTCAGGCAGGAAGCACTTTCCAGAGAACCTAGTGTGATTCAAGATGACTTTGGGGAACTGGAGAAGAATGTGAGAGCCAGGTAAGGAGCATATCAAAGTGGGCTTCACAGACTCTCACAACTGTCCAGAAGCTTTTTTGTTTTAAGATTGCTTTTTATTTATTCATTTATTTTCTCAGCAGTGTCTCCAATATTTCTCCGAGTGCTCTCTCCAAAGTTGCCAGCATTACACTTCAGGATTGGGATTTACTTCATAGTATGTCATCTCATCTGATGTATTTCTAAAAGTAGAAAGTTCCAGGTGCTTTTCTTATTAGTGGCCATCACACCACAATATAGTGAATAAATGGTCTTGTTTTCTGTTTCACTGTGTTCATGACAATGTTTATTAAATATTGAATTGTAACAATAGTACAGATTAAGAAAGATGAGCAGAGATCTCAAAAGTGCCCATAGACATTTCTTATAAAAATAATACTTCACAGGATTCTGCCACAGATAGTGTGTGTGGTCTTTGTGCTTGGTTCTATGTATCACTATGTATGCCTGTGGGTCTCTGTGTGTTCCTGTGCATGTCTCCCTGTGTGTATGTTTGTATTGGTGCCTGTTTGTGTCTCTGAGTGTGTCTGTATATGTGCGGTATGTGTCTCTGCATGTGTGTCTGTATGAGTGTCTGTGTGTACCTTTGTATGGATGCCTCTGAATGTGTTTGTGTGTGTGTGTGTGTGTGTGTGTGTGTGTGTGTGTGTGTGTGTGTATGAGTGCCCATCTATGTGTGTGTCTCTGAGTGTACTTACATGTGTGTGCCTGTTGTGTGTGCATTGGATGTTATTACAGCTGAAGTTACACTGTGTTATGGCAATATCATAAAATCTTATTATTGAGCATGACAGGTAGGCTTAATTTTTCACAATTCTTAGCAATTTTTTAAAATATGAGACTATGTACTTTATCTTGGCATTAAGTGAGATTTAATATTTTTATTGCATTCTTCAATTTGCCTAATTCAAAATGTGTGAACTTTGGGATGCAGAACAGCCATTAATGGTGCAGAGCCAAGGGCTGGAGCTGGCAGCCCAGCAGCCATGGCTTTCGCTCCAGCATTATACCGCTTGCATCTACACCAAGGTTCATACTTTCTAAAGCTTTAGAGTCAGGAGCCATGACTTGGAAAACTGGAAAAGCAAAGCACAGAGGACAGGGCCCATGAGTGGAGGTTGAAGAGGGGCTCAGTAATCCGATGATTGCTGTTTTATCATTATTATTATTATTAATATTATTATTTCTATCTGTGGGTTTGATTTTAGGCTGACCTTTCATGGAATGTCTTTATTGTGCTCTTCTTAACTCTTGACTGGAAATAGCCACGCCATTGAACCATATGTGTGCATGTCATGGACGAGAAGACACAGTCAAGGCCTTTCCAGAAGGAGCTTTAGGCTCTTAAGTAAATGTTTCTGTTGGAAATGGATTTGGTACCTCTGGACGAAAACGTCACAGATTCCTCCAAATTAAGGACAATTTGGTCTATGCTCTGCATTCTTGCCTAGCTGTTCTTGTCCAAACATCTGCATACACTTAACCATGGGAAGACAAGACCAGAATGGAGAGTTGCTCAGATGGCTTGGCCTAGGCACTCTTTGTAATGATATATTATTTATGATTTATTAAAGCTTGCCTGAGGATTCAGAAAGCAAAGTCAACCATAAGCCATAGAAGCCAGGCACATACCTTTAATCCCAGCAGCCAGAACTAGGAAGTGGTGGTTACATATCTTTAATCCTAGGAATCAGGATTAAGAGGAAGAAAGATTTCTGTGAGTCCAAGGCCACCCAGATCTATACAAGATTGATACAGTCCTAAAGAGAAACAGCTCACACAAAGGTGATTTTGGCATCTGGGATCACATTCGTTTAATCCTAGCATAGGGAGGTATATAAGACAGAAGCAAAGTCTCAGTATCAAGCATTTGTTCTCCAGCCATGCTGAGGAGAGGCGACAGGTTCAGCCCATTCAGCCTGAGGTAGTGGTAAGAGCTAGTGGCCTGCTAATTTGCTTTCTGAATCCTCAGGCAAGCTTTAATAAATCATAAATAATATATCACTATAATAGCCTGCCCTGTCCCCATGGTTCCAGCTGGTTCGAGGCCATTGCCCAGGAAGAAATAGGTTTCTATTGGTTAAACAGCCATTTTGGTTTCATATTTGAACAGAGACAATTTGGATGCTTTTATGTTTTCCTCCTCAAGGAAGTAGATGAATCCACCAGAACCATCTTGAACTCTGGCCAGTTTGGGATCACTGAAACATGAATGTGGAAATAGAACCAGATGTAATATGTTGAAGTATTGTTGTGTACCTGCCATTAGGCAGATAATTACAAATGCAAGTTAAATATCCTTTATCCAAACTGCTGGAGATGTAAAGTACTTTTATTTTTTTAATCTTAGAGGTTTTATTATAGTGTGGGAAAGTTTAGAATATCTGCATAATTGATGGCTTAGGAAAGCAACCCAAATCTAAACATGAAATCTATTTATCTTTTCACATACCCATTGCTTGAAGCTAACTCATCTTCATGTGATATTTTAATAAGTTCTGAGTGCTGTCTATGACATGAAGCCAGATGTGAAATTTTCACCCCAAAGTACAAAATTTTCAGGCTTTAGAACATTTGAGATTTTCAGGTTAGGGACAATCATCTTGAAACTGATTTAATTCATTGAGTTAGCTTAGAAAGAATGTAACAGTTAAGACCCGGATTCCAGTCTTATTGTCAGTACAGTCATCTCAGGGTTGTCTAGATTCTGACTTCTCAAGGGCCACATTGGTTAGTGACAGGGACGACTCCACTCCTCCTCTAGGACACCGGACAGTTTGCCATTTCATTAGAGCTTGTACAATTTGCCCAAGTTTATGAGGTTAAATAAAGTCAAATTTAAGTTCCAATATGTCATCAACTTTAGTAAATTGGGATGTGACTAGGAAAAAAAATGATGTAGCCTATACCCCTTCACTTTATTTTCTGATGAGAATGTGGATTGTCCAGGGATTCATCCTCGACCTCTTGAAGAGTTCATATTCAAACAACAGTAACAAACTCCGGAGAAGCTCATGTTTATTGTTCTGCTCTAAGCTATTTTTTCCTAAAAAAAAAAAAAGTAGGCAGGATTTTTGGCCAAGTTTAGAGACGTTAGAGCAAACAAACACAGTTCTCTGATTTCTTTCGCAGTAGTATTTCCAAGTGACTTACAAATGAGGACCCTATCGGTTGAATGATCAAACACAACATATTAAGAACAAAACTCAGACGACCTAATTAAATTTTAATTTCAGATAAACAGTGGATAATTATTTGGCTATAAATATGTCTCATGCAGTATTTGGGATATACTTATTCTAAAAGATTATTCATTTCTTTTTTTCCCCCTGAAATTCAGATTTACTTGGGTATCCTGTAATTTATCCAGCAAGCCTGCTTGTCTGCCAAGACTTAAGATAGAAACAAAGTCCCTCATGGGCCTGACTGTAGTGAATTCAAATTGAGGCAGGGTCTGGCTCAATAGAGATGTCCTCCATGTGGAGCCAAGCAGAGCAAGCTAGGACCACAAGCTCCCTCTGCGCTTGCTCACCTGTCATCACTTAGCACACCTTACATGAGAAGTGGCCAGGAAGAATGGTGACCATGGCCAGCAGTGCATGAAAGACTTCAGCCCAGCAATTACTTTAACAGACTTGGGCTACATACATAAAGCAGATGGAAAAGACTGTTTCCTGAGTATTAACTAAAAGCTAAAATATGCCAAGCCTATGGGAGCACTTTATTTTCTCCAAGTTCTCCTGCATTACAAGAAACACACACACACCCACACACACACCCACACACACCCACCCCCCCACCCCACCCCCCACAAAGTATGTTAAAAAGTATTTATATATGTATTTTCAGTTAATATTAGAAAATTTCTCTACAACCCCGTCTTTTCGGAACTATGGGTTTTCATTTCCTTTGCCCTTCATGGCCCTGTTTCACTTGGCACCTTTACAAGCCAAATTTCGCCTCCCATAGTCCTAGCATCCTCAGACTTATTTATTAACATAGTAATAGTTTTTTTTTTCAGTGTCTTCAATGTGGTGCCATTAAAGAATTCCCTCAAACTTCCAGTTCAAACTGGAATGGCTGCTGCTCACACCACTTAATAATTAAGGAATTAATGAAGATGTGTGTGTGTGTGGGGGGGGGAACAAACAACAAAGACAAAAGCATTTACCATGCCCCAAAAGCTAAAACAAGGAAACAAACACAATGGTTTTTGGGGACATGGCCAATAGGTAAAGGTGCCACTAAACACTTCTCAGGCTTTATTTACATCATGGCAGGCTGTAGAACCTGATAGAATAAGGTCAGTGTGACCTGATAACTATGGCTGGGTTAGGCCAGGGTTTTCAGGTTTGGGAAACTAGTCCTCTGCCCTGAACAATATGCTATGAAGAAGGCAGAGCACTCTGTTCTTTCACCTCAGGGCCCCATGGGCTCTTTCTCTATCTAGGAACTCAATCCCAGAAGTCTCCTGGGCATGAAGTGTCTTGGGTGAGAGTGGGCTGCCAGACCATGCTGGGCTTTGCAGTTAAGCTGGCATCTTCACCAGGGCATAACAGGTCAGCTGAGGTTGTAAATGAAACCAGGGAAGACTTTCAAACAAATCTACAAAAATAGCCACCACTGTGTGAAACTATGTAACACCACCAAAACCCGCAATTGTTGATCAAATTAACTCCAAATGTAGTTTTCCTCTGCCACCCATTTTAGGAATCCTTCTTGGTATGAACATGGTGTCTTTCATAATTAACTGCTGCTTTGTCACTTTAAAAAAAAAATTGAGCCCTCAAGTGACTTCAGCAGTGGCGATGTGCAGGATGCTCTCCTTTCCATGTATATTGTCAAACCCAAACCAAACTTTTGACCTGACTCTAGAAACAGAGCACAAGGGCAGATGGCAACCAGCTTGATCCCTTGGCTTATGCAAACCAGCTTCTGGGGAGGGTTCTGGGGGAGCAGAGCATTGGAGAGGAAGTTAACTGGACTCCCGAACAAATGAGTGCAATATGAAGGGGACCTCAGGAGGCATTTGGTGTTCATTAGCAAGCATTCGGTAGCTGCTTTGTCATTTTTCTTGTTTGTCATAAAAAATAAATAGACTTTAATAGATGATCTAACCTAGCAGGTTTTGGCAACAATGTAGACTGCATCCCATTATGATCTCAATGGGTGTAATTTAGAGTAAGATGGAACGTGAAACCATTTCCAGCACACATAGGGGAGTGAGTGACATAGATTTAGTCCCTGATTGTGCAGAAATGAAAACCAGTGCTGTCTTGGATGTGTATTAAATCATGTATTCTGTTTTATGGAGTTTGAGCTATAAACAGCATATTTCAGAATAATTAACCCTGTCATTTTTGACTTAAAAGTTTGTTTTTAAGAATAGGAGTGTTTTATGTAGAAAGCAGAAGCTTAAGTGCCTTAATAGATTGCACGAAGGCCAAAAGAAACTCAAAGGGCAGTTCCCGTTAACTCACAGGTCAAAATTACCATCAGTTAGCAAGAATTAGGACAGGCCCAGTGAACCCAGGGGAAATTGAGTGCTTGATGAGAAAGAGCTGGGATTGCAACAGGGGCCTCTTGCCTGCCTGCCAGGGCTGTGAGGTGAGTGGCCAGCTCCCAGGAGCTGTTCCTTTGAGCATGACACATCGGATAAGCGGCTCCTTTTCCACAGAGCCACAGCAGGAATGGATTAACCTCTGTGGCGATCTCAGGGTCTCTTATCAGGGGCCTGCTCAGATTTTCTGCCTGGTGGGTGACATATCTTGATCCTAGTCGCTCCCAGGGGATTTTTTTCTTGAGATATAGTTTTTTATTTGTTCTGGATTTGTAGCCTACACTTAGTTTTCTTTGTTCTGGCAATATGGGAATTTCCTCTGTGCAAATTCAAGAGGTCAGTTGCCTGTGTAAAATTCTTAAATTTTGAATGAAATTCTCCCCACATTCAGGTCTCAGAGAAGCCCTCTCCTTGGTCTCTGCTTTTCCTCAGCTATCCTGGGTAGAGGCAGCCTTCAGTCTATGGTGGCTGAAGAAAAAGATCAAATGATAGATGCCTGGTGGAAAACACATGAAAATGATGTGTTTTTTTTAATGCACTGGGATATTGCTTATGCAGGTGTCTCCAACATATTGCCAAAAGAGGAACATCTAAGTATCCCACTTTGATTCATCAAGTACAAATGTTGGGAGACATGCTGAAGGGTGACCAAGTGAGTGAAAGACTTGAAAATGGTCACCAATGTTCCTTTCTTGGACACTTGGTAGAAGGCATCTAATTCTACTTTCAGATTCTGTAATTCTATCCTAATACCTTTTCCACACCATAGTGTCATCAGCTATCCCATCCTTCAAGGCCAAGCACACATAAGACTCTTTTCATATATTATTATGAATGTGATTAGTGTTTACACCTTACAAATGATCGCTTGTGGAATGGATGGCTTTGCAGTGATGAGGCCAGTGATCCCGGAAGAAAAATCAACATTTACCTAGAAAAAGACAAAAACACAAACAGACATCAAATATGTACTCTTCCAAAGGACATCTTAGAGAACTTTAAAAAGTAAAGTTTGTCTGTGGTCATCACCCCACGTTACCCACACAAAGAGGGACATCTCTCATTTAATGTACTGAATGAGCAACTTTGACTGATAGACTCTCACTGCCCTTTGAATCAGCAGCAATAGACATCCTATCTGTGAATGGGGACTTCAAATACGGTGACGAGAGTCTACAAAGCCCCAATTCCAGTTTCTTTGGGGGCAAAATGAAGAACTGGTCATACAATTTCAGAATGTTGACTCTCTCTTTCCTTCTCCCAATCTTTGCATTCTACTGCAGAAAAAAGATTGTTGGTCTCATCTTATGGTAGAAATAACTGTGGCTCAGAGGTAATAATTTGCCTTAGGTCTCAATGGCCTCTGTGAGTAAGGTTGGGACTGATGCTAAAGAAAAACAAAACAACAAAATTATGCCACGTTTCTCACTCGTTCTGAGGAAGTATCACCAGAAGCACAAGTGCCTAAGCTGATCACTGAAGGGTGGAACCTCATGACAAAGCAATCAGAACTAGAAGTACTCTGCTTAGTGTACACCTATATTAGCTTCACATCTCAAGGACCAAGAATGATGGCTTTGACCACAACTGCCTGAATTCTGTAACAAATTTTCTTCTTCTTCTTCTTCTTCTTCTTCTTCTTCTTCTTCTTCTTCTTCTTCTTCTTCTTCTTCTTCTTCTCCTCCTCCTCTTCTTCCTCCTCTTCCTCCTCCTCCTCCTCCTCTCCTCCTCCTCCTCCTCCTCCTCCTCCTCCTCCTCCTCCTCCTCTTCTTCTTCTTCTTCTTCTTCTTCTTCTTCTTCTTCTTCTTCTTCTTCTTCCCCTTCTCCTCCTCCTCCTTCTCTTTCTCCTCTTCCCTCTTCTCCTTCTTTTCATATTTGTGTGTAAGATGGTCTTTATTTCCAAGTTTATTGGAAACAAAGGGGAGAGCTTTAACCAGATTTAATACAGAGCACTGTGGCTGACTCCATCAGGTTGAACAAGTCCCATTCTCAGTGTCCATTTACTTGCCCAAAGACATACAGTCGTGAATCTGTCAATGTGATTGCCTTTATCAAGTTCAGTGTTTACCTTTCAGGCAGTCTTTAAAACTTATTTAGTATTGTTTTATTCATTTTACAAGTGAAAACTGTTTCTTTTTTCAGTACACCAAATCAAACTACGATAAGCTTCTATTACTAACCTTCCCCAAAGCTAAGCAACTTTCAGCCATTGTTTACTACCTGTGGGGGTGAAATTCAATTGTCAGCTTGATGGGGTCTAGAATTATCAGGGAGGTGAGAATCAGATCAGGCATGTCTTGGGGGTGATTACCTTGATTAGGTTCACTGAGGTAGAAGGCCAGCTCTTTTGGTGGCAGCATTCCCTAGGATGGTGTCATGGACTGAATAAAAGGGAGAAAGTGAGCTGAGCACCAGCCTTGTCTGCTTCTCCACTGTGGATATGGTGCGACCTTGACTCTTTCACCTTGGTGCATCGTGTCCTGGAATTGTGAGCCAAAGGAAACCAGCCCTCTTTCCTTCAGTTGTTTTTGTGTGGATATTTAATCACAGCAGCCAGAAAAGTAATGAATCCAGTCCCCTGGAAGATGCTGATCCATAGGGGTGTGTGTGTGGTTTACACATACATGTGAAAATGAAATTTCCACAAATTAGACTACCTGCATATGCAGTGTTCTATACATCACTCTTTCTACTGAGCGACACACCTTCTAGAGCATTTCTAAACACACATATCCACCTCAGTGTCTTTCCTTTGAAAGCTGCGTGTTGCTTATGGATACACAGAACACCACAGCCACAGACAAGCACATGGCTGGTTTTACTTGATGAATCCAGCTGATTGCTTTCTACATTAAGCATGCTGAACTCCACATATGTTGTCATATGCACAGTGAGGGTTCAAGCAAGGAGTTTGGGCTTTGTGACTGCTGTGTTTTTCTTTACATAGACATGACCTTATGTACTTCCCATGGTGTAGTACCAATAAAGTCCCTCATGCAGCACACAAGAGGGTATTTTCTCCTCAGGCCCAACTAACCCTGAACTGTACTAAAATGTCAAACTTCTATCACATTTATTGGGGAAATATGGTATGTCACTTGTGTTTAGTTACAAATAAGGGTATCATCAACCGACATTTTGTGTGAGAACTATCTGTTTTCTTTTAACAGTCATGGAATGTCTTTGAAATATTATATGTGTCTAAGAGCTTTGAAAATCAGAAACAAAATGTAGTCTCTAGTCTATCATATATGCTGTGAAATTTCTCCTATTTTTATCTTTTGTGCTTAGTTAGCTTTTTTCTTTGCAGTATTAAACAAAACCGATTGCCACATATTAGACTGAACATCTCTATAAAGTATAGACATCCATACTTTCAGCTTTTGATATTTGTGTGTGCTGTGAATCATCATTACAATTAAGACATCACATCTATCACTAAAGTTGGATCACATCATACTATTCTATAATACTGTATAAGTCTCCTTCTCACCCCCATCCACCTACTCCTATGGTCCCTATTGCTACAAATCAGTATGCATTTCCAGACTTCATATTTAGGGAAACATTCAGACTCTATTTCCTTGTATGGCTTCTTCATGCTGGCCTTCATGTTTGGTGTATGTTTACCATTTAAACTCTTAACGGGCATTTAAGCTGTGTCTCCTACCATCGACATTGTTAAATGTTCTTGATGCTGTGCTTTCTTTTTCTCTTACGTGCTTGTTTTTGACCTCAGAAGAGACATTAAACTGCTTTTCAATGTCTTTACAGTTTCACGTTACCAGCTGCAATGTGGCTACTTCTTAAGGTAATTAACCTAAGCTAGTGCTGTAATAAAAAAGCCCTGCTCTGTTCTAATATATTTGTTCCATATCTCCTCAGAATATGGACCTCACCTGTGGCATCACAGTCATTTTAATTTATGAAAGCATGTTCTATGGTGTTGGTACAATGATGGAATAGCATAATGACACATTCCTCAGACAGTGTTCCTGCCACTAAATTTCCTTCCGACTGGCCATTGTTATTATTCTACTGCTCAAAGATAATAAATCTTCATTTAAGTTTGATTTTTAGTTATACTACAAAATGATCACTGGAGTTATCAGTGCTAGAAAAAATGTGTGGGTCTTCTCTTTCTTTCTTTTTGTTTTTGTTTTTGTAGTCTACAGTGATTTTGTACTCCTTTAGAACTGTCGACTGCCGGAGTCTTTCTTTGCTTTGGGGCAAATTGATGTTTGGGGATTTTTCTTGATGGGGCCAAAGAATACATATTTAGTCTGTAGGTCTTGTAGTCTGTTGCGACTGCCACATACAGTCATTATGGTAGGAAAACAGGCATGTGCACTGGGAAATCAACATGTTACCACAGAGCCGTGGTGCATCTAGTTTAATGAACAGCTGTGAATATTTCAGGACCCACGGCAAGAAGAGAGAGACCCACAGTCATTTCTTCCTCATGATATTGCCACTTACTAGACAAGTGTGCTGTCTCCTCTAAAAGAACGGAGAATATGATGATAGCTAGAGAGAGACAGCAAGCAGTCTCCTCCCTCATGGATGGAGGCACCAACTAACCTGGTATGTTCCATGAAGGATAGAATAAGCAAATGTGAGCGTCCTCAACACACAGCAGAAAGTTTACTTGGTATGGTATTGTTCCACCCAAACTCACAGCACAGGCGATCTCCCTCAGAGCCCTTTGATTGGTTCCCAATCTTTCACATATCCCAAGAGTAGCAGGTGCTCAAGTTCCCTACACAAAGCAGCTTAGACTCTACACAGTGTCTACACATCCACATACTCTGATCATCTCTACAAGACTTCTGACACCTATACCATGTAAATGCTTCGTGAATAGTTGTTAGCAGCATGGTTTATGAGATAATGGCAAATGACAAGAAAAAGAATCTGGGGACTGAAGTTATGGCTCAGTCACTAAGGCTCTTGCTGCCCAAACATGAAGACCAGACCTTGATTCCTCAAACCCACACTAAAGCTTGTCATGATGGTGTGTGCTTATAATCCTATTGCTAGGGACAGGGAGGCAAGTCCAACTGGCTAGTCTGAGGCCAGTGAGACACACAGTATATGGCACCTGGGGAATGACATCAGAAGAAGTTCACTTCTAATCTGCGCACACATTGCCCCCACCAAATGACACACATATCATGTAAGCATGATTCTCTCCTGGATATTTCTTATCTGTGGTTGACTGAACCCATGTATATCTCTTTGAATGGTTGAGCATAGAGAAATGTACAGGCTTTTGAAAGGACACAATGGAAATCTGTCTGTCTGTCCATCTGTCTGCCCGCCTACCTGCCTGCCCGCCTGCCCATCCGTCTGTCCTCAGGAGGGCTCTGCCCACCCTCTCCACCAACTATCTCTACTAGTCCTCTTTCCTACTTCACAGCAGAGAGGAACCTCTCCCGAGACTCCCTTTTGAAGCCCTCTGCCTGAAGCCAAGATCTCCCAGTACCAACGAAATTTTGTTTCTAAAGATTGTTACTACTGGCTCAAGAGAAAAACGATGATAACGAAGACAAAATGAAGATAATTGAGAATCTTGAGAGTCACTATCTCAAGCCAATTGTCCTTTGTATTCATTAGAACATACAATGGACAAAAATTGCTTCTATTTGTTACTTTAATACTACTATTTATATAAGCTTCCTCTTCCTCTCTCATAGGTAGCTTAATTCTAGAAAGGAAACTGTTGGCTTCTCTGGGATTAACTTTCTTTATGTGTGAATGTACATTTACCTCACAACTGTGATAGAGCCATATGTGTTCAATAGCAGCCTTCATTTTGACCCTTTCCAAGGCTAGTTTTGAGATCTGGTGTGATATTCTCTCACAGTGTTGGACAGTGATCATGAGACCCAGGTTCTGGTCAATAGTTAATGGGTCTGTTGCTCTAGTACCCCAGCATCCAAGGATAAATTTAGCTCTATTCAAGGCCAGAATGTACAATAACAATGAGTAACTGTAATATCTTCCTGGCTTTCATTTTCAGGGCAGAATTCAGTAAATTTGAAGACATTAAATACTGTATTTTTTAAAGGCTTGGCATTAGTTGTGTTTGCTCAACTGTTGGTTTGAGTAAGTGTCCTGAGCATTCTTGAAGTAGGGCAGAGTATCTTATGTTCTAATGTTAGATTAGAGATAATCCATGCATTTTTTATTTATAATACAAGCCTGCTGAGTGCCTTAGGACATAGAGCCCCAGTTCGAGTCAAAGTGCATTTGTGTAAGAGTTTTAGCTGAGCTTATAGGAGAACAAATTATAAACAATTCCCTCCCAAATATTCAGCATGTAGCTACTGAAAACACTCATGTTCTTCAATATATATATTGTACATATATTCTATATATATGTACTATATATGTGCAATATTACTATATATACATACATACATAATGTTGAGGATAAGCTTATATCACTGAAAATCATGCCATTAAAATTAAAGAGGAAAACATGATAATCAAAATAGATGGCTAAGAGCTCTAACATTGTCTGCACCCATCTAATGAATAGTTACTTGCCCTCTGGAGTCCCAAGAATTTCCTCTCAGCTTTTCCTTTCTTCTTCTTTAATTTGAGCAGGACCTCTGTTAGTATATAGCTCATGTTTCTTTCTGAGGTGATGGTCATGGCAGCACACTTTCCTTTTGTCCAAGTTAAGAATAGCTCTACTTTTTTCCCAAGCCTGGGTCCTTAGACCTGCTAGCAACCTCATTTGACAGAGCACAGATGAGTTTCTGGTTCCCACTGGCATCATAATGCCAAGTGCAGACATCGTGGTTTTCATAGTAAGCTTTACCATCTTCTGAGCACCTAAGCACTTTGCTGGATTGTATGTTACATATGATTCATAAGACTGTTTGGTGAAGGCATCAAGGTGAATTTTTTAAAAGATAATGAAAGAAAAGATAACCTTTAGGGGCCTTGCCCTGGATTGCTTTGTGGAACTCTTAATTTCTTCATTTTCTCAAATTCTAGAAATATTACAAACACAGCCATCTATGGAGAACAGTTAAGGGGTTTCTTTGCCTTTCTGTTTCATCTGTTATTTTAGACAAGCAAATAGGAGTAATCACTAATATTGGTAAGGCTCAAAAAGGCAATTGAACTGACCTGAAATCTGATTTCCTTGGGGAGCCTTCCAGAGTGCAGAGGTCATGGCTGAAACAGTCACGCATGCTCTCCAGCACCAAGGCCCCTGGCCATTTTCCATCCTTTGTGGGTAATTTGCCAAAGTAAACTCTGGATGGATGGGGCCTCTCCCCAGTCACTTTCCCTCCAGCCTTAGCTGGAAAATTAATCTTGGTCCAGAAGATGGGGACTGCCCCCAACCCTGGTAAGAATTATCTACAAGTTTAAGTGTGAAGGTTCTGTAATGTCTTTAAATCTCAGGAGAGTAACCTAAACCAATTCCTATCTTGCCACTGTCTCAACTTTACCTGACCATTAACTTAGCTGCTGTAGTTTTTCTTTCATTTTTCTGAGGCAAAAGGTCTGCAGTGACTCTTAATTAAGGCAAATAAAAGGCAAAAAACTCTTAATTAAGCACTTCCACTTTGCCTGCTGAGGCTTCTCCATCCCTGAATTCAAAACTATTTCCCTACAACACAACACAACCACACACACACACAAACACACACACACACCAGAGAGTGTAAGAAATAAAAATAAGGATTGATAGCCAGGCTGCATGTTTGCAAGTTGGTTACATGAAAAATCACCAAGACAAAATCTCTGTGGAAGGGGACTCTGGTTAAAATGATGACAGTGCCTAGGGGTTCTCTCTCTCTCTCTCTCTCTCTCTCTCTCTCTCTCTCTCTCCTCTCTCTCTCTCTCTCTCTCTCTCTTTCACTCTCTCTTTTCTCTATCTGTATGTGTTTGTGTGTGAGACAGAGATAGAGAGAGAGAAAGAGAGAGAGAGTAGTGAAACAGAGAGACAGAGAGAGACAGAGAGGGAGCAAGAGAAGCGAGAGAAAAGAGACAGAGAGACAAACACACAGAGAAAGACGGAGAGACAGATACACAAAGAGATGATATCTCAAGATCCATGCTGAAACTGAATACTGAAACCCAAGGTCAATGCCTCACTGAAAAGAAAGTTTCACTTAGCCAAAGAGCATCTTCTGTGAGGCTCACCAAAGCTTGTCAAACACCTTCCCATGGATTTTTATTGCTGGTATCCTTACTGTCAGAAAGGCAAGCTGGGATTTTTGTCCTCTGAAGCATGGAGATAAAAATGGACAGATGCTTTCCACTGAGCAACTGGAAGGAAACATGGAACAGAAAGAAATGTAAGCACTCAACTTTTTTTTCCTACTGTAAGATTACTTTTACTCATAAACTAAAAAGGCAGGCAGACAACCATCTTCTACATACTCAAGGCCTTTAGGTCCTAAGAGTGGCATCAGCCTCATAAATGAAGTGGGAAGGGATTTAAATGGCTCTGAGGAATAGAAACTCTGGGAGATTCAACTGCCCGAGGCATCACTTATTACAATGTTTAGGTCACATCAACTTGGTTGGTCTTGCTTACCTCTAGGGTGAGTCCCAGTAAACACTTAGGGACAGTCCCTACATTGAGTGAAGAAAAGAGGCTCTGGGAATTGAGTGAAGGTCTCAGAGTGGAGGTCGGTGTACTACATCAACCTAACTGGTTCTAGATTTCTGAGCAAATCTAGGTTGTATTTGGGAGACCGGTGTGAGCATGGGGGGCAAAGCCTCAGTGCTGTTACCTGGGTCACAGTCTGCCAGTCTGCTCCAGAAGTGTCAGTGAGAGTAAAGATGGATGAGATCGATCTTCATAAGGGAGAGTGACATTGGGCAAAAGAAGCACCCTGGCTGATGACTCAGCAGAAATCACAAGTCAACAGAAGACTCACCACGTACTCTTTATTTATTTATTATTATTATTATTATTATTATTATTATTATTATTATTTACTTTTAACTGTTCAAGTTACCCAAGGTCATGATGTGGTGACTTTATTTCTGACTCCTTATCCTAAGGTTTTAGGTAGCTTACTGCTATGTTGCAATGTTGGAATCACTTCATTTCACCTCACTATGTCATCATCTTCATTACCTGAAAGTTGAGCACAAGAAGAAAAAGAGACGCCACATGAATTTTATCACTGTGCATTGTTGTTGTTGATCTCTTAATGTGCTTGACAGGAAGATCCACGACATCCATCTAGTTTAGTACAATCTATGGTTGCTAGCATCCCTTATCCAAGGGATTTCTTGCATAAGCACTTGCAGATAAAGGGGAATGACTACATATAAGACAAGCTGACTCCAGGGTTTCAAGGCAATGCACATTCTGGCATCTCTTCCTGGGCTGCAAATGCTGGTGCATCATCCGGAGTCTGAGATGTCACTGATGTAGCCAAGGCATCTGGTCCAGCTACCCCAGTGGTCCCCATCTCCATCCCCTGACAACAGTGCTCCTACAGGTCCTGCTTCCTTGACATGGCAAAGAGCAGTCTCATTCTTTGCTAATGGAACTGCCTCATTTCTCTACCAGAACCTTGCCCCATCAATTTGACATATGTGTAGGAACAGATTTACAGATGAACAGTAAACCCCTTCTTCCAACTCAGGCCCTGTGGTTTCTGCTGCACTCAGTAGTAGCAGCCACAGTTTAAAAGGCACTGTTACTAGTGGTATCATTAATATTGTGGTGACTTTGGTCAATGCACAGCTTGTAGGATTTCTTCAGAGCATCTCTTCCTATCCTTCTGGCTGTCTGTCCAGACTCTGACAACACTTGCAGAACTGACTGACCAGGCCAAATGGATACATTCTGGAGTGCTTGTCCAATGATTTTGTTTCTGAAAATTGATCATTTTGAAGTGTGTCTGCTTCTGCCTGGCTTCTGGAAGTCCTTCAGCATTTAATTCTGAGTTCCTTGGTAGTACTTGCAATGCCCAGATGTCTGGTGTTTAGGGGACAGAGTATTAGTTGGATGTTAAATCTGGACACTGAGCATTCACCAGGCTGACATCACTGGAGAGTTAAAGGCCGAACACACCCGTTTCAGTCAGATTTATCACATGACTGACTCTAAGATTTAAATTCTGCGTGACCTTTGATATATCAGAAATGGGGCCCTAGAAATATAACATTATGATTATTGGATGAGATTTGAAATCCCTGTGCTGAGCAGAAGCTGGGTGTTTTCCATCTGCTTCTATAACCACATTGAAAAGGCATTAGTTGTCACAACTGTGGGGTATCATCAATATCATACATAAAATAATATGTTTGCAAGATATATTTTATGATATTGCATTTGGGAGTGAAAAAGTTATTGTTTTATGTGAGATTAATTGAAAAGACAATGGTGCACTAGTGATAATGGCCTTCAGAAATGCTACACATTCAAGAATGATCCCACAAAATTTCTGCCCTTTAAATCACTCTCTTCTCCAGCACTGTCTGTCCAGGAAAACAGTACATTAACCCCCACGACTGTGATTCTCTGTTGTCATTTGAATGCAGTGTTTGGAGATAGCATAGGGGACTGTAAGACAGAGGTGTGCTATGTCACTCTCCGAGTCAGTTCTTGGGTGCTTCCATCCCCTTGTTCCAACTGCTGCTACCAAATCGGCAGTTGAAATGTCTCAAGCAAGCCTTATGAGCTGGTATCAGGAACCAAAATACAAAGAGTCTTTACATTTGGCACATGCAAGTTTTGTGGGAATGAGAAGGGATCTGGGACATGTTTTCACTAAGGAAAGACAAACATACATGCAAGCCCCACACCAAGGGACTGGAATGTTGGCAGGAGGCCCTGGGAGATGCAGAGATTTGAGACAACCCGTGTGTGTGTGTGTGTGTGTGTGTGTGTGTGTGTGTGTGTGTGTGTGTGTGTGTGTTACATCAGAAAGAGAGGAGGAAAAAGGAACCGATGACAGGGACCTCAGATATATAATTGTAAGGCAGTGGGAGTGTGGCCAACCTGTTGCAAGGGGTGGGCAATCAAGGACCAGGGAGGACTCACATACAGTTACTGTCTGCAACCACTGCTGTGCCAGACACTTGGAGTTTCAGAAAGAAATTCAAATCTCAAATCAGACTTACAGAGGAAGTCTCATTTGGATGTCTAATTTCAATTGTGTATGTTTAAAACAGTGATGAATGCAACTGAAGGGCATTCTATCCTGACCTTCATCCTAATGAGGACTCAGGAATTTGAGCAATTCACTTTGTGATACAGGTTTTATAAGGCACAAAGACAAGACACTTAATATAAGACTTATTTCTGTTCAAGAAAAATAACTTAGAATGTTTTTTTGGTTTTTCTTTTGAGAAAAAATAACTGCATGTGCTGGTTAATTTTTGAACCTCAACTGAGGAATCACCTCTACCAGACTGGCTTGTGGCCATGTCTGAGGGGCCTTTTGTTAATTGTCAATGATGTAAAAAAGGGCCCAGCCCACTGTAGGTAATGCCATGCCTAGTCAGGTGGGCCTGGTCTGTATAAGATAAAGAGTTGAACCAGGCAGAGGGCACAAGCCAGTCTCCTTTTCCATGCCTGCCTTGATATGCCACCCTGACTCCCTTCAGTGACGGACTGAACCTGGCAAGCCAAATAAAATCACCCCATCCCAAGTTGCTTTTAAGGGTCAATGTTTTATCACAGAAACAGAAAGCCAAATAGGACTCTGCTCTGAAAGTTTATAAGTTTATAATCAGCCCTACATGCGAAGTGACTAGTTCTTAGCAGCAGAGACCTCACTGTGGGGTGGGTACCTGACCCAAGGCCAGAGGGGTCCCTCAGCACCTTTCCACCTCCTGAGGACACAGTGAGGAAATGGGTTTCTGTGAGCCAGCTGTGGACTCACAAACCCACATCTGCCAGTTCCTTGATCTGGACTTCAGGCTTCAGAAGTATGAACAATAAATCCATTGCTTCTAAGTCATGCACTTTACAACACTTTGTTATAGCCACCAAACAGACTAAGAAACTTGTTACATTTTAGGAGTTATATGCTTACCTTAGTTACCATTACTACTGCTGTGATGAAACACCATGACCAAAGCAACCTGGGGCTGGGGGAAAGGGTTTATTTGGTTTACACTACTCTATTACTTTTCGTCAAAGGAATTCATTTAGGACAAGAACTCAAATGGGCGGGAACATGGAGTTGCTGCAGAGGTCAAAGAGTACAGCTTACTAGCTTGATCTTCATGATTGTTCAACCTGCTTTTATTTAGAATCCAGGCCCACCAGTCCAGGGATGGTACCACCCACAATGGGCTGAGCCTCCCACATTTATCACTAATTAAGACAATGTCTTCCAGGTTTGCCTACAGCCCCCAATCTTATGGAGGCATTGTGTGTGTGTGTGTGTGTGTGTGTGTGTGTGTGTGTGTGTGTGTGTGTGTACACCTATGTGTGTATGTGGTATTTGATTATTTTACATCCCAACCACACACAGTTTCCCCATCCATTTGCCCCTGAATTTCACGATTTCATTGTTTTTTAACAGCTGAGTAATACTCCATTGTGTAGATGCACCACGGTTTCTTTATCCATTCCTCAGTTAAGTGGTGATGAATATAGTTGAGCAAGAGTCCTTGTGAGCGGGGTGTTGGTGGTGCATGCCTTTAATCCCAGCACTCAGGAGGCAGAGGCAGGCAGATCTCTGTGAGTTTGAGGCCAGCCTGGTCTCCAGAGTGAGTGCCAGGACAGGTTCCAAAGCTACACAGAGAAACCCTGTCTCGAAAAACAAAAACAAAAAAACAAACCAAAAAACAAAAAGCAAACAAAAAAAAACCAGAGTCCTTGTGAAATGATTGAGCATCCTTTGGGTATATTCCCAAGAGTGGTATGTCTGGATTTTGACATAAATTGATTCCCAATTTTCTGAGAAACCCATATATTGATTTCAAACGTGGCTGTACAAGTTAGCACTCCTACGAGCAATGGAGGAATGTTCTCCACATCCTGTCCAGCATGAGTTGTCACTTGTGTTTTTGATATTAGCCATTCTGAAAGGTGTAAGGTGGAATTCCAAAGTAGTTTGATTTGCATTTCTGATAGCCAAGGATGTTGAACATTTCTTTAAGTGTTTCTCAGACATTTGAGATTCTTCTGTTGAGAATTCTCTGTTTAGATATGTACCCATTTTTAATTGGATTATTTGGTTTTGTTATGTCTGGTTTCTTGAATTCTTTATATAGTTTGGAAATCAGGCCTCTCTCAGATGTGGAGATGGTGAATATATTTTTCCATTCTGTAGGCTACCATTTTATCCTATTGACAGTGTCTTTTGCCTCACAGAAGATTTTCAGTTTTGTGAGGTCCTGTTTATTAATTGTCCATCTTAAAGCCTATGCTATCAGTGTTTTATTCAGGAAGTTGTCTTCTGTGCCAATGTATTCAAGGATATTTCCCACTTTCTCTTCTATTAGGTTCAATGTATCTGGATTAATTTTGAGATCTTTGATCCACTTGAACTTGAGTTTTGTTCAGGGGGATAGACATGAATCTGTTTGCATTCTTCCACATGCTGACATCTAGTAAGACCATCACCATTTCTTGAAGATGTTTTCCTTTTTTTCCACTGTGTAACTGTAGCTTCATTGTCAAAAATCAGGTGTCCATAGGTGTAGAATTGCATCTGGATCTTCGATGTAATTCCATTGATTTACCTGTCTGTTTTTATGCCAATACGATATGGTTTTTATTACTATAGTTCTGTAGTAAAGCTTGAAATCAGGGATGAAGATACCTCTGAAAGTTCTTTTATTTTACAGTTTTAGCTATGGTTTCTTTGACTTTTGCTTTTATGTAAGTAGTGCTGGGGAAACTGATTATCCACATGTAAAAGAATAAAGTCATACCCTCCTGCACTTTTATAAAATAATCAGCTGGCTTGGGGCTTGAGAGATAGTGCAGACATAACAGATAGATCTTCCAGGGGAACTGAGTTTAGTTCCCAGCATCCAGATATAACTTCAGCTCCATGGGATGTGATGTCTTTGGCCTGTAAAGACACTTGTACTCATATACAAATACTCAGAAATACACACACACACACACACACACACACACACACACACAGAGAGAGAGAGAGAGAGAGAGAGAGAGAGAGAGAGAGAGGATATAGCAAAATACAGTCTTAGAGAATCAGTTGGCTGCAGATGCATGAGTTCACTTCTAGCATTTTTCTTCCATTTAACTGGTCTATGTCTGTAGCCATGGCATATCATGACTTTTAATATATTTTGAAGCCAGATAATATAATGCTTCATGCTTTGTCTATTTGTTCAAGATAAATTTGGTTACTCAGAATTTTTTAATACTTATATATTGATTTTGTGTTCCTACAATTGCTGAATTTGTTTCGTAGTGTCAGAAGGGTTTGGCAGGTTCTCTGGAGTTTTCTGTATTCAGATCACACCCACTACAGACACTGACCCTTTATTTTTCCTTTTCCAGTTCAGATATACTTTCTTTCTCTTCCCTAATTTCTCTGTCTAGGTCTTCCATTACAGCACTGACTAAAAGTGCTAAAAGCAATCATGCCTGAATGATCCCAGACCTCAAAGGTGACATTTTCAGCTTTCCCCACTAGGGGTTGTCTTACTCACTGTGACTCATTACATACAGCCTTTATTGTATTTAGGTGTGTCCAGTCTTCACACTGTGTGGCTGTGCTGGCTAGTTTTATGTCAACTTGAAACAAGCTGTTGTAGTCTGAGAGGAGGGAACTTTGATTGAGAAACCCCCTTAATAATATCTAGCTGCAGGCAAGCCTGCAAGAGCATTTTCTTAACCATGATTGATGAGTGAGGGCCAAACCCATTGAGGTGAGGGGTCACCCCTGGGCTGGTGGTTCTTGATTCTAAAAGAAAGTATGCTGTGCAAGCCATGGGGAGCAAGCTAGTAAGCAGTCTTCAGAATGTGATGCTTAGAGCTGTTGGATTTTGGTTTGCTTTGGTTCAGTTCTTCCTTGTTAACTCGCTAAAGCCTCCTTTGTACTACTGCGTATAGGAAGTATGTAACTTGGCTTTAATTCTTTATTTCATAGTGATTAACAGTTAAACAATACCTAAAGTCTTAGAAAAGAGCCTTAGTACTTTGAACTGCTGAGCAGTGAAGGGACTGTGATGACAATGGCCACTCTTCCCATTAGGATGAATATAGTTTACATTATGTAAAAGGCATGATAGGGCTTTGGGTAAAACGTAACTTAGATGTGAAATGTCCTTACAGGTAGTCTTTTGTGTTTGAGCAGCTGGTCCCAAGCACATGACACCATCTTAGAACATTGTGTAACCTTCAAGGGGTGGGGCCTAGCTAGATGAAGATGTTCACTAAGATGTAGACCTTCATACACTTCTTACCCAAGTTCTCTTCTTCTTGGTTGGTGGTATGGAAAGCTATAGGCATGCTAGTAGCTATGGCATGCCCCTGCCACAGTTGACTAAGCTCTTTCCAACAGAATGACAGAATCTAATTTCCTGAACTGTGAGCCACAATATTTCCCTATCCTATGTCATGGCTAATCTTGGTTGTCAACTTGATATGTCTGGGAAGAGAGAACTTCAGTTAAAGACTTCTGTCCATTAGATTGGTCTGTGGACATAGCTATGGGGAATTTTCTTGATTGACAGTTGATGTAGGAGGGTCAAACTCACTGTGGCATTGCCATTCCTAGGCAGCTGGGCCAGGGCTGCATAAGAATGGAAACCAAACATGAGTCTAAGAGCCGGTCTGGAACCAGCATTCCTCCATGGTTTCTACTTCAAACTACTCAACTACTGCCTTGAGTTCCTGCTGTGGCTTCTCTCAATGGTGAATGATAACCTGTAAGCTGAAACAAACTCTTTCCTCTCAGAGTTCCTTTTGGTCATGGTGTTTATCACAGCAACAGGAAGCCAACTAGAACATCCCCAAATATGACCCCAGATTGGGTACTATCCCACAACAGTGAGAAAAGTGACAAGTATACTCACACATGTCTCACCTGTATTCTTTTAAAACATGTGCATCATACTAACATCATGTTTGTCAGCACTCAAATTTGTAACCTCACCACCACCACCTCACATGTACCAGGAGAATCCAAACATGCAGAGAAGTTTCAGGAACTGCACATTACATGGTTATATACATTTTCCTTCTTGAAAACTGCAAATTAATAGAATAGATGATGAATATATCCACAAGTGGCAACAATCAGAATGTATAGCTAGACATTCCAGAAATTATGAATCTTTCCACCACCTGTACCAGTATCCCAGGTTTTCCTCAATGATGCAACCATAGAAAACAGGTGTTGCTTTTTTTATTGTTTACATGTTCTTTTAAGATTTTATACTTCTATACAGAACCTTAAAGTTCACCCATATATAAACACAAATATTCACACACAAATACAATATATGTATTCACACACACACACACACACACACACACACACACACACACACACACACTAGATACATGCACACATATAGGGAGAAACCCTGATTAAGAGGTACCACTGTCTACACCTGCTTGAGGTACCACTGTCTACACCTGCTTGAGGCTGGTCACAGGTACAGCTAACCACGCCTGCTTGGGCATGGTTAGAGTGACATAACAAGGGTTTAAGTAGGAGGAAAAGTGTGCATGTGTCCCTTTTTCTCTCTTTAGCCTGGCTGAGCTCACTAGGAAGCATCTTGTGGGTCCCTCCTGCTCTGGTGCAAACCTGGGCACTGGCTCCCTTGCGTGAGTAATATTCCTTAATAAACTACCTGTTATCAATCTATTTCTGACTCCACTCTGTAAACCTAATACAAACAAATATATACATACACATATGTACATGCACACAATGCAAACATCACATGCATGCACACATACAGAGGCACACACATATACCATACATACACATATACACAAACACTCATAAACATATACATTTGTATGTGCAACCACACATGTACATATGTTCATGCACACACATATATACACAGGCAAAAGTATTCACACA
Source organism: Cricetulus griseus (assembly GCF_003668045.3). Taxonomy (NCBI): domain Eukaryota; kingdom Metazoa; phylum Chordata; class Mammalia; order Rodentia; family Cricetidae; genus Cricetulus; species Cricetulus griseus. The sequence continues at coordinate 78,493,586 of NC_048600.1, read as the reverse complement.
TTCACTGGTTCACATAAACACACACATATATACACATACACATAAACATACCACATACACAGAAACATTCACACAAATAATAAATGATCACATTATATTGTCTTTATGGTCTTTGCTTTTTTCTATCAGTTATGTCTTTGGGACCTACATTTTAAACAAATTTCTCAAATAGTTATTTTTGCATAGAAAAGCCTGATAACTGTGTTCTTGGAGCTTTCTGTATCAAAATCAGAAAATGAATACTTGTCTATGACCTGTTCTTCATTCTTAATAGTTCTCAGTAGTTCTAACTCAGCCTTGAGTTCTTCCTCTTCAGAGACCTCTAATAAGACATCTCTTATGAATAAGTAAGATCTGACTTTATGAGAATCATCCAATAATGTTCTTGGACTTTCATTTGGGGCATGCCACATGTCCCCCTTGAGTGCAGTAAAACCACTGCTCATACCCAATATTTAGTGGTATGTGGTTGGTGCTTGGGAACCAGCTAGCACGTGAATGAAGTTGCAGATAATGAATCTAGTGTGTTGGTGGATACCAGAAAGATTGACAACATGAATGACCTATTAGCTTATCATAAGTACTGAATGTTTGGGGGACATTGGAAGTGACAAGAAAATTTTCATCTTTCATCCTCTCTTCCTAGCCTCTCAATCCACTTGCCAGTGCCCCACAGTATGGCAGGTCATGGAGACCTGTGCATTCATACAAACCAAAGGAGCTTCTTGCTCCAAAGGTGGACTCCTGATAATAAAGTAGACACAGTAGGCTAACAAAAAAATAAAATGCCTGAGAAGACCAACCAAGCCAGCGTGATGCTTCCCTTGGCAAGCGGATGCCCCCTGGCTCTTTCAGGACTCCTAGATCCCCAACCGTCTTTCTCTGGTGGAAGAATAAAACTATGAGGGACGTCTAACTCTTCTTTATAGGGACAGGTTCCTGAGTTCCACAAAGCAAAGCAAATAAAGGTTATGGAAGTATATTTTATGGTAATTTACCCTCCTAAAATGCAGGTATTGAAGTTGAAAGACCCATAGCAAAGTTTGAGATTATCAGCAAAGGCCACCCAAGGCCTTTTAAAGACTAAACCAAAGTGGAGTTATGAAAGGGAGAAGGGTTAAGCCAAAGTGTAAAGATGAGGGTGTGGTAGGAATGGAACTAGAAGGCCAGGGGACTGTTAGAGGGCCAGGGAGTATGAAAGACCCACCAAGGGACCAGTTCCAAGTTTGCAAGCTAATTGGGATGGACCCATGCTCGAGCAGCCTCATGCTGTCCTGGGAGAGGGGCCAAGAGTGGGCCAGGCAGATGCACATTCTTTCCTTGTGAGTTGCAGCTTGTAGGCATCACTCCATCTTCTCCAGGGCCTCAGCCTTCCAGAAGCCATCAGAGATATAGCATAGACTGATCCGTCCAAGTGGGGATGAACAGGAAGCTAATGATGATGTGGGCATGAGAGGGCTTGAAAAGGCTACATCTGGGAAAGCATTTCAGAAATGAAATTCTTCAGACTATGAGTTGAAACACTGTTGTGTTAAAAAGTGGTCTTTTGAATAAAAACAATCTCTAAAAATGCACTGCAAAGTGTCTGCTTTGGAGAGAAAGGTTTATGCTCTGGATAGTCTCGATTTCCTGAAGTTTGATCCCTGGGCCCAGAATTGTGCTCTGACACTCATCTGTAAATACATCAGTAAAGAGCAGACCTCTGAGATCAGATCACTCACTAACTGGTTGTTTTTATCTAAGTTGTTCCATTACCAATAAAGACTCAGGAGTCAGATATTTGGGTGAAAGCCTGGTATATCAAAGAAGCAGAGGAGGTGCACCCAGCTGACCCCCCTTTTTAAACAAAGATCCAGCAAGCAGGCATCTCTTTCCAAATGTCCCAGATCAAAAAGTTGGTGAATCTCTAAGTGTCTCTCTACTCCAGCCTGTGTGTGTTTTCTATCCATCTCCCTGGGTTTTCCGTACCATCTATAGCTAATTCTTGTCAACTGGTTACCGCTGGCTCCACTCCCTGATCAGAGGTTGATTTTACTAATACAGTCTTGGAATTTCACAGTGTGATCAAATATCCCACAACATTAACTCATGCAGGTAAGCACAAGTCCCTGATGTAAGCCAGGCTAGATCCCAGCACTTCTGGGAAAACACCAGGGCAGGGGCTACAGTATGTGTGGCTGGGTCTGATGAAATTACCACAAAACTAAAGAATACATGATATTCAAGATTTAACACATAAAGTTAAATTAAACCTAGTTTAGGTTGTATAGCTCTTAGGGCAGGCATGGTAGTGCACTTAGGAGGTAGAGGCACCAAGAAAGGGAGTTTGGGGCTAGCCTCTGCTGCATATGGAATTTGAAGTCAGCCTGGACTACATAGGATCAGGTATAAATAATAGATTACATAAACATTCCCATTACAGAACTCCTCTGAGAACAAAAGTTGTAAGAAGGCTCTCTGGCTATTGGATAAGTTGGCCATCCTACCTGCCTAGTTCACATGGATTTTTTTGCTAAGATCTCTCTTCTTATTCTCGTCATCTCAAGCATTTGGCTGAAGGATGCGTGTCTTTTCCTTTGGAGCCAAATAGTTAAGCGAACACATGTACTTATCTGCTTAATGGAGAGGAGCCAGTGTGATGGACAAGGGCAGACTCTATTTGCTCACTGTCGCCAGTGGCTTACACAGGATGCTGGCTCAATGCTGGCTGAATGTTGGCACTTGGCTGAAACAAAAAACAAACCAAGAGGACAAGAACAGTAAATGGGTGTGGCATGGGACAAGAAAACTGTGCTTGACAGTTCAGGACTTGTTGGCCAGCCAAGTGCTGGAGTTCAGTTTGGGGGGGGGGGACGGGGACCAGGAAGACATATTTAATCTGTCTAACCCAAAAGCAAAAATTAAAAACAGATATTAATACTTAGTGATTATGGCAAACTCAATTGTGTAATATAGGAAAGCCAGACTATTTTAGCCTTAAATATTCTAAGACTAGAAATTGCAGAAGATCTAAAAGCAAGTAAAAGCTAGAAGTAAAATGGAAACTTAGTTTAGACTCAAGGAATTTGTGAAAAGGTGTTAAATGTTGTGTAAGCATCCCTAGCTGAACCAATGTGCACCCCAGGGAAACTCAGGGCTGTCATGAACACCCACAGAAGTGTTAGAAATGTTGGAGAGACAGAAGGAAACATGGCTAGCAATTGCTTGGCAGAGTCACATCACTAGGTCTGCAGAGGGGGAGACAAATACTACACTCTGTGGCTGGGATCACAGGGAGAGAGAAGACAAGTGCCACCTTTGTAGATGGAGATATAGTGAAAGGGCAAAGAAGCACCACTCTGGACCCAGAGAGAGAACAGCACATCCCTGTGCCTGGGGCAGAGGAGAGGTGGTATTGTTAGGACTCAGAAGGCCAGGGTATGGTGCAAGAGCTGGGATCATGGATTGAAAACCTTCAGGGACGAAACAATTGAGCAGTTGGGATAATAGAGATGGGCTGCCCTGAGTGTGTGTGTAGCTCAGGTGGTGAAAACTGGCCCCAAGAGATGAAGGAACACAGTTATTTCCTCTGCCCACCAGTGTCTACTGCTGGAACAGTAGAGTGTGGGCTACAAAATCCAGAGCAGAAAAGGGTAACAATAGGAAAGGAATATGAGACCATCAAAACCTGCCTTGGGCTACCATGTACAAGCCTTGCAAATGTGCAAGAGAAGCCGTAACCTTTGTATTGTGAAAACGGCCACACAGGTGAGATATATAAATGATAGGGTAGTGAATCACAGATCACACATGCAAACACAACGTATTCCACTTATCTCCAGTTTCAAAATATTCTGTATAGCTTTAAGAGAGCAGTTTGTTGGTTTGAAAGAGCAAATTTTTTTCCATTCATTTATTTAGCTCAAAAATAAAGTCATGCACAATTATGATACACAATACAGTATGTTCACAATGGCATGGTTAAATTAAACCAATTAACATGTTATATCACATATATTCATCGTTTTTGTTTTGAGAACACTTAAAGTATACTATCTAACAACTTTTAAAATATAGCATATTGTTATCAACCATATTTATCATGCTCTCAATAGACCTCAAGATTTCACAGAGTCCCTGCCTCTTGTCCAACTGCAGTTTTATATCCTTAAACCAATCGTTTCCCCATTGTTAAAAGACCCACATTGAAGCCTAATAGCCACAATTCTGCTCTCTGTTTCCATAAGTTCAAAAGAGCAAAATTAACCTAGTGACAGTGTAACAGCCTTGTAGAAGCGGCGATGGTGTAACAGCCTTGTTACACTGCAACAGTGTAACAAACAACCTTGCAGAAGCCACTTTTCCTTAAAGCTTTGCTCTTGCTTCTATCCTTTTGGCCCACAAGGAAACTGGCATGGGGAAAAGCTGCTGTGTGCTTCCTGCCTCTGTGTCCATCTGCTTGACTTAACACATCTACTCCTCCTTGAGGCTGAACACACAAAGGCAAGTCATTCGCAAAACTTGCAGTGTCCTTGGATTCCAGAAACAGCAAATCTTCAGACAGATCAGTCATAAGATGATGAAATCTGTGTTAGAGAGGCTGCACTCCGGAGCAGACTGTCTTCTGGGAACCAGATTATTCCCCTTTCCTCCATGGTGAGGGCAGTGGTGAACCGATTAACACTGCTCAGATGGCCTTGTAGAACCACAGCTGAGACAAACATGGGCAGACCACTCCTTGCACAGGGATTTTTGGTTGTCTATTTACTGACTCTGGCCAGTTTATCTCATGTTTGAGACAAAATCCAAACCTGCAGCCTGGAGATGATCCTGGGGTCATTGCACCTGCTGCGTTGTTTCTCTTTCCAACACTCTGATTAAATGTCATTTCTTAATTTTTCACTCTTAACTGTTGTGTTGGGATGAGTGACTGAGCCTAGCATGTTGGAGCCCTGGAGCTCCATCCTTAAACTCCAGTGACAACAGAGGAATGGAAGGACTCTGTCCAGCCAAGAGAATCCTCCAAAGCAATCAGATAATCAGAACATGAGTATGCAGATCTGAAAGGATCCTTTCATCTTCGGTTGTTGTTTTTGGAGATGCCGACTCACTCTTAGAGGATAATTTAAATCACTAAATAGGGTTTCTAATTCTAACCTGTGGATATTTGTTAATACAGACATTCTTACTGCTAAGACTCAACTTTTCAGCTCAGGTGAAACTCACATAATACAACTTGCCCATTCTAAAGCAAGCAGTCCAGGGGTATATGAATTTACAATATGATACAGCTGTTGCTTCTTCCTACTGCCAAATAACTTTCAGCACTCAAAGGAGACTCAATATCCTGTAAGCAGTCATCCTCATGTCCAATATAATTCAAGAACATTTTATATAATTGCAACCATATGATGCTTAAGCCTGCGAGTCTCACTTCTTTCACTTAATACTTGTTTAAGGGCCATTTAATCATTGTAGTACATATTAATTCTTTTTTGCAGCTTTTTGGACCTGTATAATATTCCATTGCAGGGACACACTATATATATATATATATATATATATATATATATATATATATATATATCACCTATCTCTTACTGACCCCTTTGGGTCATTGCCACCTTTTGACTCTTGTAAGCAGGGTTGCTACTACTCATAAGCAGCATCTATTTGACTATCTGCTTTCGATTCTTTGGAGGGTACATAAAAAGTTGTAATTGGCAAATCCTACAGTGATCTAATATTCATTTTGGGAATTCGCCAGCTTTCACAGAGCAGAAATGTCTACATTGCCAGCAGCCATGTAAATATTTTCATATCTCCCCCCACTTTGTAAGCCAATGTGTAGTATAGTCATGTTTTCTTGATTTCTTAAAAGGCATACAGCTGCCGTAGTGGGCATGAATAGCCACTGTGCTTATTTGCATTTTTGAATAATTAATGACATGGAACACCTCTGAATGCATATATTGCTATTTCATATATTTCCACTGGAGAGCTACCTTCCTAAGTCATTGGTCATTTTTATGTATTTTGGTTTTGTGTGGCTTCAGTAAACTCCATGTGCTCTATATTAGACTCTGGCCTAAGGTATAATGTGGAATATTTGAGTAGTGTCATCTGATTCATAGAGCCTCTAATTTTGATGAAATCCCCCACATTTATTTTTGTTTTGTTGATGTGTAGTTGTTGGCTACTATAAGAAATGTTGCTAAATCCAAGGTCATGACATTTTTCATTGGGGTTTTCTTCTGATGGTTTTGTGGTTTCAGCTCTTTTATCTGGAGCTGTGGACCACTGTCAAATAGTTTTATCTATTATTGTGTGTGGTTGGGCTCCAGCTTCACTCTTCGTGTGCTTAGCCGTGTGTTGACTACACTGCCCTTTCCTGCTGTGGGGCTCCACTCTGTTTTTGACGAGCAGCTGCAGAGACCTCATTCCTTCACTCCAACTCCAACCTTTCCTTCCTGGTGTGATCCTTAGACCCATGCCATGCTTTTTTGATCATTGTAGCTTTGAGTAAGTTTCTAAACAAGGAAATGTGATTCTTCCCATTTTATTTTCTCCAGGACTATTTGGACTTTTCAAAAGCCATTGAAAGTATATGAATTTAGTATAGTTATGTTTTTCATTTCCAAAAAAAAAAGCCAATGTGACTTTTGCAGGAATTACATGGAGTCCATAGATTCCCTCAAGCTATATTAGCATCTGAACAATGATGAGGCTCACAAACCTGGACAAAGGGAAGTTATATCCAATAGTCTACATGGTCTTTTGTTTTAGTCTGCAGCCTTTATCCTAATTTTAATATAATACTGTTTTACTGTTCTGATATCACAACTGGAATGATCTTCATGCCTTTCTCGGTTGTTCTCTGTCTGTGTATGGACAGTGTGTGTTCACACTGTATCTTTACACTTTTCCAATGCTCTCAGTAATTCTGCTTCCTTTGCAAACTGATAACCTCAGAGTTTTCTGATTACAAGAACGTGCCATCTTGCAAAGAGAGATGGTTTTACTTTTTCTTCCAGAGTTCATGTCTTTATTTTCATTTTCATGTGAATTTTCAGAATCTTGAATAGCAATGTTGAGAGTAAGTGTCATTCTCTTGTTTTCAACACAAAGCTTCTAGCTCCTCATGGCTGAGTATGTGGTGGGATTTTCTTCAGCACCCTTTATTAGATAGAAATGTTCTTCTGTTCCTTTAAGTGTTTTTGCTTTTCAACCTGAACGGAGGATAGGTTTTATCAACTGCTTTTTAAAAATGCCTCACTCAGGATGATCATTGAGTTGGCTACTCTCTATTAATGTGATATTTTATGTCAGTTGGCTTTCTTCTATTGAAGCATATGAAGCATATTGTTCAGGTAGAACTCACTTGGCCACGATATACAATCCAGCATATAAAATACTTACTAGTTAAACTCCTGAAGACAGGTCAACAGTCTGTGGAGAAGGGTTGCAGTAGGAGTAGGAAGGACTGGACTCAGGAAGGCAAATGGAGAGGTTATCTTTATTGGATTAAAGAAATACTATGCATAGTTTTAAATTGCTGCAAAAGAAAGAGTGTTGCAGACTCCAGCTGAGGACCTAGTTCATGCCTCAAGATCTAGGGATCATGAACAATCAGGTGCTAAGAGTCACAATTAAAGCCAGGAGGTGGCACATGCCTTTGATCCCAACATTCAAGAGGAAGAGGCCAGTGGATCTCTGTGAGTTTGAGGCCAGCCTCATCTACAGAGCTAGTTCCAGGACAGTTATGGCTGTTACACAGAGAAACCCTGTCTCAAAAAAAAAAAATCACAATTAAGACACATAAATTGCTAAATGGGCCTGTGTTTCTAACTCTCTGTACTATGGCGGTTAATTTCTGGTCCTGATATCTGCTGCTGACCAGCAAGGTACACAAAATCTTTGGATGGATGTACAACAATCAGATTATGATCTCTGAAAGCTCTATAGGTCAGCGATCTAGAAAGGATTCAGCCTGGCCATCACCTCCAATGGCTGGAAGTAAAAGCTTGTGTAGTTAGGGCTAAGCATCTCTTTTCTCTCCCTCCTTCTCCCCCTTTCTTTTATTTAATAGCACAGAAAACATCATGTGGGGAAGGAATGAGATTCTTCACAAGGGATTCAGTCACTGCCTCCAACAGAGCCCAAATGACCCAAATAACAAAAAATAGTATGAACATCATTGTTTACCAAGCAATAACCAAATGTGTTCAACATTATCCACAAACATGTCCAACACTTATGATTGATATTCATTTTAGAAGATTGCTCTCCACTACTGTATTTGGTATTTTCTGCAAATGATACACCTTCATTATTCTGGGTCCAGGGCATGGGAGAGTACACAACTTAAAGTTACAGCTATGCATTATCCAAGGCAAGTAAGATTGGTTGTTACTTTGTTCTCTCAAAGACAGGTTGAACAAACAGACTGGCTGCACAGTAGGATAGCAGTCTTCAGTCTTCAGTGACTTCAAGGTGTGTTATTTACTCCAGCTGTGAAGTTCAGCAAGACTTCCAGCCTCTTGACACAGTAGAGGAAGAGCTATTTTTTATCATAATATTGCCCTGCCACAAAATGTCACCACTCTCAGTACAAATCTATAAGCCCATCTTCTAGAAAACCATGCTCTATTTTTGTTTATTTGAGTAGTTGTGTGTGTGTGTGGTTTTTTTGTTTTGTTTTGTTTTGGTTTTGGTTTTTTTTTTTTTTTTTTTTTTTTTTTTGGAGAGAGGAACTATCAGAAACTATCATAAAATTGAAGCCTTGGTTGTACCTATGACTGACACCTCTCTGCACTTTGCTTTTCAGGGACCATCTCCCCTGTCTGCAGAACAGAGCAAACAGCTGCTCAGCCCTTAAATGAACACAAAGGTATAAGAATGGTGTTCCGGCTGTGTTAAGGGACATCTCACTGGATAAATAAAAGGTTGCTCATTTATTTATGGTGCAAAAAATCCATTGCTTGTTCTGCCAAGAGAATCATCCATTATTGATTCAGAACTCTGTGCTCCCAGCAAAGCTTTTTGTGTGCATGAGGGCATGTCTGTTCTTATTACTTTAAAACATGTAATTTTCTTTTTGATTGTGGTGGAGGCTTGGTTCTGAAATGTGCCGGGTTATAATAAACTGCACATTTGATAAAAGATTTGACTGTATTATAACATTTTCATCTGAACCCTCTGTCACGCTGTGGATAAATGCCTGGGCACTATGACAGTTGGATATGAGGACTTCATTCATTCCCTTCCCCCAAATAGAATTATTATATTACCAGCTCATTAATTATATTTTAGGAGCATATTTTAGGAGCAAGTATCTGTGTCATCTCTGACTCATCCTGTGTCTAATAAGGGTGAGACTGGATTGATGCCATTTCTCAAATGGACCTCAGAGCCTGCAAACTCTGGCTTTTATTCTCACTAGCTCTGGCTTCATTATATCATCACCGTGATATCAGATATTGATGTACTTGCTTCTGTGGTCAATGTGGAAAACACAAGCGTTTATAATGGCAATGTCCCTTGTGCTGGCTTTCTAGGTCTTCCCCTGTGTCCAACAAAGGCATAGTGTGCCTTTGATGTGGGGCTCAGACTGCTAATAAATGAAGGTGTGTATATGAACCAGGAATTGCTCCCTACACAGCTGAGTGTTGAAGGCTTTCTTGCTAGAGACAATGCAAAGTTATTTCTCGTTAAAGGCTGCAGTCGGCACAAAGATTAACCCAGCACAGTTAGAGGGATGTTAGAGTCCACTAGTGTAGAATAAGCATTCTATGCTTGGGCTCCTCCATTGACTTAAGGCCAGCATGTACATGGCTCAGTTTGCCTTTGGGTGTGTCTAGTGAAAGAACTGTTAAGCCATTTACCCCAAGACTATGCTCTTCCAGGCAGCTCCCTGCTGATGACTGTGACAGTGGGTGGGGGTGAAAACCAGGCTCTTTCTGCCTCCGGTCAGGCTCTGGGAGCAGCCATCTTCCCTGAAGAGATGGGTTTCTCTGTCTTCCACTCTGAGGTTCTTTCCACCACATCTTCCTTCACGCAGTTCTAAAGAGTCTCTAGAGTCTCACCTTCTCTTGCTCCATCTGTCCTTTATTAAAAGCTAAACAACCATTCCCCCTCAGCTAACCTTTCCCACTTCCCATCTACTGTTCCCTTGTGGGAGACCCCAGACTGTGCATTTGGCTTTTCTCTTGTTCTCCTCTCATCCCTGCCACTGTCCTCTATGTTCTGCCCACATATCCTAGGTCTGCCCCCGACCCGAGTCCAGCAGCATTATTTTCTCCTTTTCCTTTTGGGTGGCAGATTAGAAAGGGAAAGGCTACAGATCCCATTCAGCGTGTGCCTAAGTCATGAGCAGCCTTACAGCTGGCACTGTGCCCTAGTTCCATGCTGCAGAGTGGGTGTTGGCACTTCATCTCAAAGGAGGCTGGGCCTAACTCCTCCTCCCAAGGAAACAATAAATTCTATTGTGGAGTTTGCCAGAGAGCCTCGTTTCCTGTGACTCCATCTTTGGCTTTCACCTGATCATCTTCTCATCTCCATATTGCCTCACACTGAAATGTTGTGATGTCCTCACTGACAACGAGTGCTTCATAAACTGTCCCTCCACCATTTATGTGCCCATCCTCCTCTTTGTGTATTCCTCCTGAAACCTAGAATCTTATGGCTTCAAGCTGACCAAAGTATGTGCAAATGGGAGTTGTCAACATATAAACTTGTTCTGATTTCTCAGGTAAAAGTCTCTGTCAAAATATTTGTGTTAGGCCAGCAAGAGGGCTTGATACATAAAGGTGCTTGCTGTGCAAGCCTGGTAACCTGAGTTCAATCCTCAGAACCCAATTAAAGGAGGGCAGAAAGAACCATGAACTGCCTCCGTGAAGTGTACCTCTGACATCCACAGGAGCACTGTGGCATGTATGAACATACGTGGGGACATACACACACACACACACACACACACACACACACACACACACACACACACACACTTTGATCATTTGCTGAGCTAGAAACACTCCCTTGCATTGAGCCTGATAGCCCTGCTGCTAGAAAATTGGTTAAAATCATAAGATGGAAAAGCAGTTTCCATGGAAGTCATATAATGCCTTAAATAGTTGTAGACTTTACATAAGTTGTTCTGTGGCTTTAGGAGTCTCTCTCTCTCTCATGTTGACTAGTTTATAGTAAGTGGATGTATTTTCCTGAAATCAATCCATATCATAATATCGATGAGTTTATGATCTCAACATTTTTCTGAACTATATTTAAAAAATACATTTGTTGGTCAAAAGTTTGTTTTTATTGAGGCTTTCTGATGATGAACACCAAGTAGAATTGGAGACACTCTGGGAGGGTCAGAAAAGGTGATATTCGTGGCATTAACCTGTTGTGTACACTCACACACATATACACATATCACATCCTTACCTGTTCAAGATCAAATTTCATTTCTGGAGAACACATCCTAGACAGAAACAGGTGTTGGATTAGACTGTGAATCCTTTTGCTGGCCACCACACACTTGATGGAAGTCCTTAAAAGAAAAAGCAGTCATACTAAGACAGGGTATGTAAGGCATTTGAAATAAAGGGCAAACACTCTATTTTTCTGCTTACCCACTCCCAAGTTTTAAGAAAAGGACAGTCTTGCCCCAGCACCTTCATTTCTAATCCCTCCCCTAGGTGTGATGTCCTGAAATCCTTACCATCTGGGACAATGGAAGTTGTCTCTGTAGTGTAGGTGGCTCACAATCAGCTTCAAGCAGCCAAAGAGTGAGAATACTCTTTGAGGACACTCCTGCGGAAAGTGTGCTTTTTGTGGATACTCTCCCATGTGAGAGAGCAGGGAAACCAAGAGCCTGATTGCTTCCTACTCAAAGCCTTTGTCAGGTTCCTGCTCTTTCAGGTCCTCTTTACTATTTGACAACAAGTTATACAAGTCAGGATGCCTTCCCAGATGTTCCCAAGACCCCATTGGAGTCATAGTCTCAAGTACAGTCAGCAGACGTGGGAATTTTGTTGCTTCCACCTGACCAAAAGCACCAGGTGAGCAGAATAACTCTTGGAAGGACTTTGAAACCTAAGCCAAAGATTCTCCCCTCACTCCTCTTTTGCCCTTTTATGCTTCCCTTCACCCAAGAAAAATATCTTAGGACAGGAAAACATCTCAACAGCCATGCTACGAGGAAGAAAACTTAGATCAGCTTTGCACCAAATTTGAATTTTATTTCCTTCTCCTCCTCCTCCTCCTCCTCCTCCTCCTCCTCCTCCTCCTCCTCTCCTCCTCCTCCTCCTCCTCCTCCTCCTCCTCCTTCTTCTTCTTCTTCTTCTTCTTCTTCTTCTTCTTCTTCTTCTTCTTCTTCTTCTTCTCTCTGAATTTTTTTATGTAGTCCTGTCTGGCCTGGCACTCAAACTTATGAGAAACTTAGCTTCCTGAGTGCTATAAAAAGGTGTTCACAGCTATGGCCACCTTTAAAGAATTGGTTTTGAAGTCCTGGTTATAGCAAAGGCTCGTGGAAATAGAAGACTTGTATATTTTAGCCTTACAGCTTTCAGGGGATATGAGGCTTAGAATATTTTCATAAAAATTGGGAGTAAGAACAAGATGAATAGCTGGGTTATCCTGCAACATGCTGGAATCAATAGTCTGAGAGGAAAAAAAAAAGAAAGAGAGAGAGAGGTCACAGATTCACACTGCCACTCCCTAACCCCTGGTTCTCAGATGGATTGACATAATAGGCCCTGGTGAGTTGTAGCAGTTGGGCAGCAATGACTGGGAGATTAAAACCTGTTCATTGATGACTAGCACAATAGAGTAGAAGTGACTATCATTCAAGTCCCAAGGGCTCAGAATCCATGGATTTAAGAGTTATACATGAAAATGGCTGAGTTGTTAATCCATACTCTCACCCACCCCCAATACAGGAGGACAAGGAGCCATACTTGAAGAGGCCTTTTGTCTGGGGCAAGAAAATTGAAACAATGAGCAAAATGGTCAAGGAACTGAAGAAATGGTAGAAACAAGAATAGTTCAATTAGTGCCGGTGCATACCAACACATTCTAGGGCCAGGTACCCTGCCCCCAACACACACATTCAAACACATAAGCTCCCAGTGTGCACACGGACATGCCTTGACATGTATCAAGAAACTGAGACACAAGGTCTCATGAATTAAGAGAAATGTAAGATACATATGCTCAACAGCATACTGTGTTCTTTATGTCATCATTTTAGGCTTCTAGCACATGGCCTCATTTTCTCCCATCCAGTAGCCTGGGATCACAACAGAGGAAGTAAGATCAATCATGGGAAATAGAGTCCCATTTCCTGCAGAAGTGTGTACACAGCTGAGTTTAATATTTGTTTCTGGGGACTCTAAGGGGTGGGGGATAAGGAGATTTATATGGGAGCTTGACACTTGGCTCTGTCAGTCCTGACTCAGGGACCATACTTCTCCAGCCTGGTATAGAATAGGTTTTGCCTCTTTTCCCGAGTGTCTACAGGCACATTTCCAGTAGGTCAGCTTCCTGGTCAGAGGGAAACCTTACAAACCTTGAGGTATCAAGACTCTAAATCAGTGGTTCTCAACCTGTGGGTCTCGACCCCTTTGAGGGTCACATATTAGATCTCCTGTATATCAGATACTTACATTACGGTTCATAACAGTAGCAAAATTACAGTTATGATGTAGCAATGGGATAATTTTATGCTTGGGGGTCACCCAAGCATGAGGAACTGTATTAAAGGATTGTGGCATTGGGAGGGGTGAGAACCATTGTTTAGAGTCTAAATAAAGGCAGGAGCCATTAGAAGAAAGATTTTTCTCACTCTCAGATTCTTCTCTTGTCCATGTGCCCAATGCCACCCTTGTGAGGTTTGTGTTGGCTCGTTCAGAGATGGTTGTGCCAAGTGTGCTACTGGCTACCAAAGTGACTAAGCCCATAACTCCGAGGCTGATGACAAACCACTGGCTCTGTTCTGATGGAAGCCATGTGTCTGTGACTTAATGTCAGTGACAGATGAGACGGAGTAGAAAAGCTTCGGTGTCTCATTCCACAGTGTCTGCCTCCAATTCATGAACATCAGCTGCGCTGGCTGCCAGCGCTGCCCATTTCTGAACTCCATACTAATGTCCCTTTTGCTTAAACTCACCATCACTCTAGCTTCTTCTAGAGGAAGAGCAAGAGTGACCAACTCAAACCTGAAGCTGCCCGTGTGACATGCTGCCCACCCAACATCATACCTATGGGAGAACAATATTCCCTGCAAGGCATGACTATAAATCTGGCCTTTGTCCATTATAGTGGAAAATAGTAGTCATGAAACCTCCAAGTCACCCCCAGTGCCTGTGGCTGATTATAAACAAAGAGGAGGGTCTTAACTGGACAGAGTCTGGGGCCAGGACCACCATCTCAGACCCAAGCAAAGGAGGGGTATAAAGACCCCCATTGTTTACACTGAGTCTCTTTGATGCCCCTGCAGGAAGCCCCCTTCACAAACAAAGTCGCCTCTGCCAGCCCTTGGGGAGCTGGGGAATTGCTTTGCCCAGCCTCTGGTCTGCGTGTTTAGACTCATGCCACACCGAATTTCATCTGGGAGGAAAAGCTGTTTCAGATGACCATGAATAGCAGCTTTCATCAGCTGTCACTTCTCATTACAGCCAGCACGATGTGGAAATGAACTAGAAGCTGCTGAGCCCCGGGACAGGAGCAGCACTATTTTCAATGTTTATTGACTTCCTTTGTCCTTTTAAAAAAGTTAATCGGGCCATTGACTTTTCCACCCCCACTCTTGTCCAGGCTCATCTGCTTCTTAGGTCAGAAGAAAACATGGTACTGGAGGCCTGCAATGAGTTTGAGACAGGTGCGCATCCAAGTCACTTCTGGGGCTCTGCCTGAATGGCTTCTCCCTGAGAGCAGGCAGTAAGGAACCTCAGCCTTTTTATATGGATGCAAAGAAACAGCTACATTTTCTCTATTAGAAGAAACAGAACAATGGCTGTCTGGGCAGACATTCTGTATGATGTCACCAAGAGGCTGAATCCAGAAGATCATGGGATCAAGGATATAGCCATTCAGTCGTAGATCAGCCTGGGTTGCACAGTGAGACCTTATCTAGAAAAAGAAAAGTAGAGAAGACAAGAGAAAAGATAAGAAGAAGTAGCTACAGATTCATTTCAGTGAAATATTTCCAACCAAACCAGGCTACATATATAGTGCTTGCCAATTTCCAAGGTATAATTGCTCTCACTCAGGCAGCTCATCTGGGTTCATCATATTCATCTGTGAATATGACCTATCAAAGCTGAGGAGGTGTGAAAAACCACCATACCACTGACACACAGGCTGCTGTTGCTGATAGAAAATTGGATGGTGGGTAGACCCAGGAATGTCTCTGCCATGGTATTCTTGGAGCTAACAAGAAAGTAAAAGATAATTATACTAATGATGGGGGTGGAGCAGGTGGAAGGGAGGGGCGTGAAGGGGTGGAGCCTTAGTGACTTGGAATAGTACAATTTAAATGCCAGCCTAAAACCAAACAAGTAAGAGGAGCCTTTCATTGACCACAGTTGAGTCATGAAACTGAGAAAAAACAGAACTGGGGCTGTCTGCCTGGCCCTATTAGAAGTTACCAGATCTGATGGACTTGCCAGGCAAGAGAAGACATTTCAATATCTTTAAAGAAAACCAGTCAATTTTTTCTTTATGGGTTGCTCTCCTAGTTTGGTTTCTCTTCTTGTGATAAAATGTTTTAACCAAAATCAACTGTGGGAGGAAAGAATTCATTTGCCCTGTAGGTTATAGTCTGTCACTGAGAACACAAGCTAGAAACCTGGATGCAGGAGTAGAAGCAGAGACCATGGAAGAGCACTGCTTACTGGCTTACTCAGTTACTTTTCTCAGACAGCTCAGGCTTGCCTGGCTATAGGAATAGCACTGCCCACAATACATCAATAAGCAACTGATAAAATGCCCTACAGACAAGGCCACAGGCCAATCTGATGGAGAAAAGTCTTCAGTTGCAGTCCTCTCTTCCCAGGTGTGTCAATTGACAAGCTGAGGCTAACTGTGATGTTGCTGTGGCTAAAGTAAATTCCTGGAAAGAAAACTTACCCTCCAGCTGGTTACCAGGCAGGCTTGGCGTGAGAATTGTTTAATGACTGGTGCTTGGTTGATGCAGTTGCATAAGGGATGCAGATGATGGTATCCATGGCTTTGAGATCACCTGGGACAAACACCTCCCATTAGGATAGTCATATACTCCAGTAATAACAACAAATAACCAAGTGGGTCATTTTTAGGAAGCTATAAACACAAGATAAATACTGAAGAGTTGAATCATTTGCCCTCTGTCAACTCTATCTGCAGTGTAAGAGTGTGAGTGTGAGAAACGTGTGGCACTGTAACAA